>NC_141608.1:27366364-27666364 GCF_047967505.1 Dipteris shenzhenensis | reverse complement strand
TTTCTTTTTCAACCATAGCTTTAAAAGCTTTGAAATGCCCAAACACTTAACTTTTCTTTTTCATAAAATACACCCAAACTTTTCTGTTGTAGTCATCAATAAAAGTGAAAAAATAATGACAGCCTCCAATAGAAGCAGCTTTAGTAGTCCACACATCAGAGTGGATTAATTCGAATGGCTTCTTACTCTCTTGAACATGTCTAGGAAATGGTTTCCTTGCCTGTTTTCCAAATTGACAGGCTTCAGATACCTTATGCATTTTTGTAAACTTGAATTTAGGCAATCCTGCAACAATATTTTGGGCCTGCATTGATTTAAGTCGCTGTACATTAACATGACCAATGTGTTTGTGCCAGATATCAATATCTGCAACTACACCAGTCCCATGTGCAAACATTGCTGCACTCAATTCAGGCATGTCCGCATCCAATGTGAACATCCTACCCTTCTTCTTTCCTTTTGCTATCAAGCGACCGTTATTTTTCATATCCTGAACAAAGCATCCATGAGGATTAAATCTGACCTGCAAGCCCTACTCAACCATTTGACCAATAGAAACCAGGTTCTTGGTGATATTCAGGACATGAAATACATCAGACAGGTATTTCTTTTTCCCAACCTACATAGACAAAGGAATTTTACCAATCTGCACAATAGGATGTGCAGTATCATCACCAGTCTCCACAAATCCTGGTCTTTCCATTTTCCTTGCATCCTGCATCCATTCTCCATGACCTATCATGTGGTTTGATGCACCTGAGTCAACATACCACACATCATTGCTTTCTTCTACACTTGTCACAGAATTGGTCATGTGCTGCACCATAAACAGATGCTCATTTCTGTTTTCACCCTGTCTACTAGAAGATGCATAACTCCCTTGCTGCAATTTTCCATTCATGATGTCATTCTGCTTTTTATAGCAGTCTTTAGCCATATGATCCATTTTACCATAGTAGTAGCATTCAACATTGTTGTTTGCATTTTGGCCTCTCTGCCATCCACCACGACCTCGTTGGCTCCCCCTACCTCTAGAGTTACCACGTCCTCCTCCATAGGACCAGTTTTCTTGAGTTTGCTGCATATTCTGATTTCTACCACGGCCTCCAGATCAGCCTGCTCTACCTCTGCCTCTACCTCTTCCAGCATTTGAGTAGAAGACAGTTTCTTTTGAAGTTCCTCCTGAAGAAGATGCACCACCATTTCTCTGCTCTGCAGAAGTTAGAAGAGCAAACAACTCCTCAAAATCAGGAAATTTTTCACAGACGGCAATGGATGTCTGAAACTGTGCATAATCCTTTCCTAGACCATTCAAGGTCATAGAAACTAAATCATCATCTTCCACTGGCGACCCAATGGAAGCAAGTGCATCTGCAATTTTCTTGACCTTCATGTGGTAGTCATTGATGCCCATGTTTTCTCTCTACACATTGTGCATTTCCTACTTAAGCTGCATTTTCCTAGCTTGCGTATTTGTGCTGTACATTTTTGCCAAAGTATCCCATGCCTCCTTTGGCGTACTTGCATCCTGAATATGCACAATCATAGAATCCGAAATACTGATAGACAACCAATACATAACTTTTCTAGCTCTCTCATGCCATCCTTTAAATGGCTGCATTTCCTATTGATTGGGAACATTAGGAAGAACTGGTTCTTCTTCATTTCCTGCAATAAACTCCCAATAGCCTCTTCCCATAAGGAAATTCTTCATTCTAAACTTCCATGCTTGGAAGTTGTTCTTGTCAAGCTTTTCAGTGACAATCTATGAAAGAGAATCAGACGCCATTACAAAACACTGCAAAAAATTCTGTCACTGCAAAAAAACACAACTTCTGCCTCACACAGGCAAATTTGCAAAACTGACGAAAGTGGTATTTGACCACACAGTCGCTTCCTAGTGACGATTTTGCATCAACAGGAAATAAGGATGATTCTGTAACTCCGAGTATCTCTATGCACAGGAATACGATGCAATTTCTGCGGCAACTTTTCACCGACCTGTAGAGCAGTGGTCACACAGCAAACACATGGCCTTTTTCTCAGTGCTTGCGAAGAACTTCCGCCTCCAAAACGGGCCCCGAAATGGCCTCGAATTAGAAAAATAAAGTCACCAAGGGTTTGCCTTGTCCCGCAGCATATATTGCGCTCTTGCCACACCGTGAAGGGCGCCTCAATCTGAGATAATGCACTCTTGTACTTTTCGGCTGTGCTACTTGCAGAGATTTGCTCCCAAACTTGAAAAAGGAAAGCAACACTGGTCCTCTTACCAGGACACTGCGAACTTGGTTTGCTTTCTTGAGCTCCTTACCATGAACCAAGCTCTGATACCATGTGAAGATAGTCGGAGAGAAGGAAGGAGTCTCATTTGCGGCTGTCTCACATACACAATGGGGGAATACACACCAAGGTGGAGGCTGAAAACAGTTTTTCTCTTCTTAGTTGTGAAAGCCAAAAGAACTCTAGTACAAAGAAAATAGAAGAACCCTATATGTGGGTCTCAAACCAAACTCAACTAACTAAGGTGGCATACTAACTTAGCCACGAACTAGAGTACATAAGGATAGCTATCATCTTGCTATTATTCATGGGTGGTGTACCAACCGCATCTGCAGCTAACAAATCGGTGACATAAATGTACAACGGTCACCCTGGCATATCATGAGTGGAGCTCGATATCTCAACATGAGCTGGTTTAGGACAATCACATTAAGTCCAACCCAGCCTGGCTCTAGTGTTTGAGGTGAACCAGACACCGCTATTGCATGATATTCCAACCATCAGATTGGTTTAGGACAATCATGTAACTCGTGTTTCAGCTGACCCAACCACGATTTCATGATGTTTCAACCACCGAGCTAGTTTAGGACAATCACATTAAGTCCAAGCCAACTTGGTTTTGGTGTTTGAGCTAAACCAACCACACGGTTGCATGATATTCCAACCATCGGGCTGGTTTAGGACAATCACATTAAGTATAGGCCAGCCTAGTCAACTATCCCAAAGCTCAATCACAAACAACCACCAGGCTGGTTTAGGCAACCACTGACCCGCATTGTATCAAGAAATGAAACAAGTAAACTATCCCAAAGCTCAATCACAAGCAACCATTAGGATGGTTTAGGCAACCAGTGGCCTGCATTGTATCAATCATGTGTATGATGTGCTCGTCAAACATCTTGTATCCTGTCTGCTTTTTACAGATATCCTTGTTATTTGCAGAAACTCTCGAGAGATGCACGAAGAGTGGAAGCAATGCCTAATCATCCCAATCCAAGTAGTCTATGAGCTTCAGCAGAATGCAAGAAAAGGAGAGACAATCTAAGTGCAAAAGTCATTGCAATAGTGGTGACTTTTTGGAACAAAAATACAAGGTGTTAGTAGGGTTGTCACTCTATGAACTTTAGAGTACAGGCTAAAGCTTGTGAAGACTCAAGAATGGTATTTACCTGAATGGCATGATGTTGCTTCCTCGAATGCTACCACCAATCATGACATCACAGCTCGTTTTCTTCGCTCTAATGGCAATGATCGAATGCGTGCATCTGCAACAACTCCTTCTTGCTACTTCTCTGCAAGGAGTCCTCTGTTCCTTCTGCCCTGACCAAGCTTTTTAGCTTTTCTATCATTTGCTTCTCTTGTAAGCCATGGCGAGCTGCATGTTGCCATGGCGACAATCAATGAAAGAGAAAGACGGCAATGGCAAACCAAAATAGAGAAAAGCTAGTTGGTGAGGCAAGCAAAGAATAGAAGACAACTTATCCGAAAGAAGACAATGGCAAACCAAAGTCTGTGCAAGGTCACGTCAAGGTGCATGCCGGTTGTGGGGCATTTGTAGGGTGGGAGCAAGTTGCAGGTCCTTAAATCTTCCAAGATTTGATGGGCAGGAGGTGTGAAAATTCAAAATTCACAAGAATAGCGAAATTTCAATTGGTGGTTTTTCCCCCCTCTGGCGATACATGTCAGCAGAATTGGATATCCCAAACAAGTGCAATGTGGCCTAAAATGCTTGAAAACACAAATAGGCCAAAGGGCACGCTATCGGGTTTGGTGTTGTGTATTATTATATGCAATGACCTTTGGCATGCTTATGAGCCATATAGAAAGCAAGTGCATGGAAAAAGAAACAATTCAAAATTGTAAATAGTGTTGGATTTATTAGCATTGGCTCTCCTAGAGATAGTGCTTAAGGATCGAATTGGTCAAAGTTTTGTGATTATTCTTTTTTTTGGGGAAATTTTTAAAATTATTGAGCTCCAATTTTGGGTGAGTAAGCTCCCCTTTAGCACTTGACTTGCCAAAAACTGGAATCGATCCAGCTTCCCCCACCCTCGTTGCCTCATCAACTCCTCTCAGCTCCCCGCCACCTTAAAAGAAGCCCTAGAAGAGGGAAGAGAACAAATCAAAAGATTTCCATTCCTTTCTTGTAGAGGTAATCAAGTGGAACAATGCCTCGTGGGGCTTTCGGGGCTTTCGAACAATCACCTTGTAACAGGCGATGGAGACCATACACAACCTCTCAATATCCCTGAACACGGACATCACCTCCATGCTCCTCTCACAGACTATCCTGAGCATGTGAGAAAAGATGTGCATTTCGAAACTCAACAGGGTTTTTCACCATGTGTGACGAGCCAGCTACTTGTTTCATCGATATTTATAGAATACATATGCATATGCAAGGAGAGTCCATGTCGCACGACGTACTTCTCGATTTGCAACTAAGAGAGAACTAGAAGTACATAGAACTGGAAGGCTTTAGGCAAGCTTCACAAGATGAGGAAAGACCAAAGAGCGGGAATGAGCTTTCCAGTAATTGGGCTTTACATGGAAGCCTCGGCAAAAGTACTCACTCTGTTAGAGCAGACAGAGGAATTCATCTCAATCCATGCAACAGGAGGACATATGCATGAAAAGGCTTCACCAAAGGAGACGCAATCAACTATCCAATCACTAGGAAGGAAGCTCGTAAATATCAGTCTGCATGAGAATTCAAAAGGCCACGCATCAAGGGCCAATGGTCCTCGGAAGAAGACAGGTGAGGACTATGAAGTGTGCACTGGAAACTATACAAATCTTAGTGGGCTTAGAGTTTATGATGTCGCGATGGCTGTGCAAGCTCTTCACTGAACTCATGGAGAAGTATGGGCAATAAGGCAGTGTCTTTGTAAATGGCGTCCCAAATTTTCATCACAGATGGACCTGTGTGAAGGCAGCTCAGGTATGTTTTGCAAGGACACAATGGTCGTGCAGAAGGGATCCGTGGTGGAGAGGGACATTGGGAGTCCATCATCAAGGCCATCATTTGATAGGCGATGCAGGTAAGCAAAATTGGGGTGGCCCAAGTGTTCATACCAGAGAAGTGCAACACTCTATGAAGTAGACACAGTAGTGGTATGAAGTTGCTGGGGTTGACTGGTGCCAATCGTGTACAACCTATTGGATTGTGGACAACTACAGTCGATATGGGAGAGACGTACTGTGCATGTGTTGCCTTGTAGGTGGATATTAGCACCAAGAAGGGATGCAGAGGCAATTGAGAATAGATTGTTGCAAAGACGAGGTACATAATATACCTCAATATGGTAATTTCCTGCCCATTCAAGAACTTGACAACAATGATGCCCTTTCCATGAGCCTAGAGCTTGGAATGATCACCAAGAAACAATGTTCGAGGGGCTAAGAAGGCAGTGTATTGGACGGCAAACCAAGACCTTTGAGAGGTCATGTGTTCAACCGTATCAAGGTACCAAGTGTTGTCGTTGTGATCAATTGGAACCGCTACCAATGTAAAAGGTGAGAACAGCTGAAGGGAAGACATCTGATTAGACGGAGAAGTTTGCAAGGTTCAAGGCGAGGGGGTAGGGTTCGTTGGCAAAAGCTCTATTTGTGCAGTCAACCTTGTTGTTGTTCGACGAACCTACCACCATTTGGACCTGAGGGTTGTGGTGTAGTTGGATGAATATCTCTACCAGTGGAAAAAAACACTCGTGGTCATGTCACACAATCGGGACTTCCTAAACTCCGTCTGCACTGATATCATCCACCTCCATGATGAAAAGCTATACTACTACCAGGGAAATTTTGATGCATTTGAAGCTGCTAAAAAGTTGTTTAGTCAAAAAGGGCTTTGCCTATTGAAAAGGGCTTCATGCCTGCCTAACGGGCTTTATGCCTTCCGGTGACAACATTGTTATCTACTCAATAGAAATATAAAAAAAGAGAAAAAACCAGTTCTACCAAAAAAAAGGATTGTTCTACCAAACAAGCTGTTTTGCCAAAAAACTATTCTGTCGAAAAAGCTATTCTGCAAAACTATATAGTGCCAAAAAGGCTACTCTGCCAAAAAGCTGTTCTATCAAAAAAACTATTATGCTAATTATCTTGCAAAGCTACATATCAATAATGTGGCATCAGCCGTCTCATCCAAGTAGTCCCGTATTGCAACAAGTCCTATCTTTCAGTCATGGTTCTTGCTATTATTGATAATAATAAGTGAGAGTTAAGTAGAAGCTACCCACTTTGAAGTCGCCTTAATGCATTTTTCTAACTACATGGGTGCGAAAATTGTTTTTTAAATTTTTTTTGGATAGAGTCTTAATTGATAGAGCCTCATTGTTAAAGCCAGTGCTTTTGTGCACACATGCACTCTTGTTAAAATATCTTTTCACATGCATAAATTGCACTTTTTCAACTCCTTCCATTTTAGGGTGAATCTAGATACCAATACCAACAACTATCAATGTTTTAAGACCACCATGCACTAGTCCCAATAGTTTGGATTCCAAATTTTCAATCCGTTTTGGTTTTCAACAAATTAAAAAAAAGCTATGGAGCGTGCCCTCAAATGGGTATGCATCACTTTAGCACAACATTGGAGGCCCATTAACCCATGCATAATGATCTCATTTAGGTGTGTCCTTGGGTTGAGGAGAAGCTCACGTAGTGTACTTTAGAATGATTACTTCGTTGCATGTATATATAGAACAAAATTTTGATGTTTTTGAATAAATTACTATATCCTATAGTCTTTAGGATGCATGCTTCACACACAACATAGCACTTATAATGCTTTAACGATCTCATTCCACATTCTTATTCCATAATTTTTGCTCTCATGTTCAAGTTTGGAATGTGTACTACAACTTGAAGATAAAGTTTGCCGAATTCCATTGAGCAATGCATAAGCTATGGGTCATGCAAGATACCTATATACAGAAAAGCCCCTGAACCTCACCAAAAATGGTTACACCCAAGCAAACAATGACCCTTGAAGACACGCCATGTGTCCTTGACATATGCATCTCATGTGTCCATCACTTCTCAAAGCCAATGATGTCTCCAAGATGAATTGATGCATGTGCTGGTCTCCAAATTCTAAATCTACAAAATTTTCATGCAAGGCTCTTACTCCACGCTCTGCCATAGAGGTCACGAGATCATGCACACCACTTTCACCACTATTGAAAGAGGTCTCGATGATGTCTTGATCAACAATCATCAAGAATTTGACGTTCTTTCTCTTGAGGACCTTCCTCTTGGGTTTTACAAAGATCAAGTTGATCGGTCTTTCTCTCGGGGGGTTCACCTCACAAAATTTTAGTGTACCACGTGCATTCAAAGGGAGGGGGTTTTTAATTCAACATTTTGGAAAATTTTAATAGGATTACAATAACAAGAGAGGTTTTTTAATTCAGTTTTAGGAAAATTTCATTTAGTTCCTAAGTAGAGAGGTGTGTTTTTATTGGGTGAAAAATTTTAGTTGAGGGGTTTTTTTTAATACGCCTTGAACGCATGTGATACATAGGGTTTCTAAGTAGTGCACCCCCCGAGGTCCTTCTCTTGTCACTGGTATGAGCCATCTAATATGAATGCAAGACGCAACACAAAATGAAAAATCACCATGTATATAAAACAAGCAACAAATACTAAAATTTTACTACAACACATAGCTATCGAGGGACTCAAGTGCTACACTAGAAGTTTGTGCAAAGAGTGCCAGATTACCTATCTAAACATGCATATATATTAAACAAATAACTGAGATTGCAACACACAACTCTCAGAGATAGATGAATGCACACAACTCTCAGAGAGAGATTGAGGTAAAAAGCTAAATTCTATTAAGTAAATAACTCAGACTACAACACACAACTCTCCAAGAGAGATGAGCGACAACTGAGGATAAAGAAAAAACCTCAAAAAAATGAAAAAACTGAACGTGATGCACAAGAGTACTAGTAGGTACGATGGCAAGCAAGATAGCAGACGAAATGTTTGGATGGCACGTGGAGAGGAGGTAACTATATTCAGCTAAATTAAAAAAGACTAAATAATTAATCATTTTTTATATAAAGCTTATTCATACAAATAAGCTTTTATTTCTAAAAATAACAGTCTTATTTATACAAATAAGCTTATTCATATGGATAAAACAGGAAAATCCATCAGATTTGTTGTCAATCGCAAAATTTGCATTTTTTTACATTTTTTTAAATTTAAAAAACAATTCAAACGAATTAATGCAACATAGATCTGCAAACTTGAGATTAAGTGTAGGATGAAACTAAGTAATCCTCTCAACAACAACAAATATCAAATGCAACCAAGAATCAATGAATGATTTTGCTTCAACAAATATGCTTCATGCAAATGAACCTCATCCAATGTACTAGTCAATGCTCAATTTGGTATACCCTCATTTCCAACTCTATCATGGATTATATAATGAAATGATTTGGCAATTAGAGAAGTCAGCCTACAAAGGCTAATAAAGCATTGACTTTTTTTCCAAATGTAAAATGTATTTATTATATGAAGCTAATTACATTGACCTATACATGGTAACTTTGGTAGCTAGCTAGTTGCACATAGAAACAATACGTTAGGATGTAAGTCCAAAACCGACACATACTACATGGCATCCCGTACACTTTCTTGTCCCACTATGGCACTCAGCTCGTTGCAAAATGTGTTTGTGATATGCCAAATCCCAACCATCTCCTTCTGCTCGCATCAGTGACTTTGTCAATATATATATATATATATTTAGAAATCTTTGTCAATATTTTCCCTTTGTTCTTTTCTTTTTCCTGCTTGGAAGAAGGTTTGGGATGGGCAGTCACCTACAGAAAGCCAAGTTAGTCTGCGCGCTAGATCTGCTTTCTCTAGTTCTAGCTCGTGCATCATTGTTTTCACCTCGACTAAGAGCGTGGGGATTGTCAGGTCCTACGACAAATAAAAAAGGGCACTAATGAGGGACTTCCTCACAACCGTCAAGGTATTTTGCGTCTCCCTACGTTGCTACCTTTCATTAAAGTCATGACCAACCTTTCTTTTAATTTAAAAAAGCCCTCATCCTCTACTCTTAGATGCTATGTTAATAATCAAGTTCTATAAAGGAATGTCAAAATAGAGCAAGACTTGATGTTGTATTAAAGGGATTGCTAAACCAAAAAGTAAAAGGAAAGTATGTGATTCACTTACTCTCTCCAGTGATATTGCTCATCCACAACAAACTAATTGATGGATTTAAAGCGAAAATGGGCAATATATGCCGTGTTGTATATTTGAAAAGTGAACCCCCCTTATAAGTTCATGTTCATGAACAATTGATAATTCTTGTACGTTAGAGTTTGCATCCATCAAAAGGCACTACATGGCGTCAAAACACATAGTGGCACAATGATGAGTATGGGAGTTACCCAGAGTGCTTTTAGGAATGTCATTGTTGAAAGCATGAGGTCAATTTTCTTTTTAGTTCACGTTTCTTCTGTTTTGGTTGTGTGAGTTAAAGGCCCTAAAAATGCCGAGGGAGAGGCTGATTGAAAAGCAATTCTCTTGTGGTTGTTCTAGTTACAAGCCCTAAAGATGCTGAGAGAGAGGTTGATTGAAAAGGGATTCTCTTTTGGTTGTTCTAGTTAAAAGCACTAAAAATGCTCAAGAGGTTGACTGAAAATTTTAGTTGTAGTTAAAAGCCCTAAAGAGAGCTGTGTTGACTGAAAAGCAACCTTCACATGGGAGGCAGTTGGCACGGGGTTGGGTGGCCTTTGGGGACCCGAGACGGTAGTTTTTAAGGGAGATATAAAATTTCTAGGAGGATGGGCAGGGGCGAGGTCCACGTAGGCAGGTGCCGACAAGCAAAATTTGTGAAAGAGATCTTTCAGGAGGAGGATGTGGCAGTGCGGAGGAGGGCAGGGGCGTGGTCCACGTAGGCAGATACCGACAATGGGGCGACGAAGCCGGCGAAGGTGCCGGCGGCCGGGCGAAGAACAGATCTCGATTCCCACGCAGAGCCCCAGCTGGCCGGCGGGATCCAGCGGTTGCCGGGAATACTTTAATCTTCACGTCGGTCGCGTGCTCTCTACGTTGACGAGCCTCTGTTCTCCTTGTGTTGATCGCACGCGCAATGCCATGATCTTTCTCGCCTTCAGATTCCCGGCGGTCGAATCCCGTCTCGGTTGCTTTGTCTCTCAACTCTCCGTCGCTGTTTTGCCGTCCGTTTCTCAACTCTCCGTCGGCTGTATTACCGCTCCTTTCTGATCTGCTTAATGAAGGTACTTTAATGGAGCTTTGACCCCTTTAGCTGGCCCTTCCTTCTTGACGAGCTGGCCCTCGTCCTCCTCCAGAATCCAGATAGTTTTCGCCGTTGCAGACAAGACAACGCAGCCACAGATTTGGATTTGCTTCATCCATGGAAACAAAAGTTAGCGGCAGCGGGAAACTTCGTGGATATAATATAACGGGCTGTGGTCTGTCTGACGCACGACGTAATGTGGTGTGGACCTCCTTGACCCACGGCGAGTTGGACTTCTTGTGACTACACGACCAAATGTATCGCAAGTTTATTGCTGGGAGAGAAAATTCTTTATATCCGAAATAAGTTTTACGTTTATAGATATGAAAACATTTACGAATTTTAAAAGAATTCTCTCGAGTAAATTTGACGTTTTAAGGACAAAATATAACTACAATATGAAAGGATTTACGAATTTTAAAACATTCTCTCAAGTAAAGAACATTGGTTTCCAATTCTTAACTATACCTAAATCCTTCTTGGTTACCACTTCTTAACCTACACTGAGGATTTGACATATAGAATTTTTTGAAGGAGCAAATCTAGAGGAAACATGTGGCGGAGATCTCGAAGGTGAAAGTGACTCACACAATCGAGAAAGGGACCCTGCTACTTCAAAGGTAATATTTTTTACTTCTAAGTTTAATAATTGCTAATAATCAATTAAGCCCTTGTTGAGGCTTTGTTTTAGAGAATACATTATATGCTTAAAAATAGATTACACATTTCAAGAAAGACATACCAACTACAACCAAGGGTCTTGTTCATGATTGTGTTTATTAATGCATGGATAGAAAACAATTGTAATGGTGCATCTAGCTAGCCATGTATAGGAACCAATATTATCACGTATAAGGCTAGAGTTGTAGCTCTAGTAAGCAATATGTGGAAAGATAGATCCCAAAAGTGAGTAACACAAGATACTTTCTACAATTTAAAGTTTTAACAAAACAGAGCAAAGAATAAGAACAAGTAAAGGTTTGACATTTCAACAAGTCAAGGCCCATCCATTGGTAAAGCTTGAATTGCTATGTAAAACACCATGATATCAAACAAGTTCATGTGACAACCTGCAAGAAATAGTAAAGCCTATAGGATACACGTTTCTGTGTGTGCATTCTCAACTTGGTTTTGTCACAAAGGTTTATACTCCCCACATATTCCTGCTATAATCCCTTCTAACTAATGCATCTCTGATTAGAGGCCCAAAACTCGGTATGTATTGTGACTATATAGCATTATATACACCAATGTAAAGATTTGAAGTTCAAGTGACAATTATATGTTACAATACCCATTTCTTGTTTCATTTGTGCATCTAGGTCCTTGTGGTACAGGATGACCCAACGCATGGTGCATTTCACAAAGAAAGAACAAAAAGTGATGATGCTTTTCATTCAAAAAGGAAATACTTTGAATTTCTCTTTAGACTACCACCAAGTATATACGACTGATAAATGGTCAAGCCTTGCAATTGCTTTCCACCCTCTCTTAGGGAGTTTCCATTCTTACCCATTAGTACATGCAACAGAAGCTTTTGCAAGCACTTGCTTAGGGATGCAGTTTTTTGGGGCCATACTAGAGGGACAATAATCAAAACATGCAATAAGCATCTAAAACGCTACTATCAAACTCCAAAATATGAGATAGACCAAGTAGAATGGGGCTATCAGGTCTCTTTCTTTTGAGCGGTGTGCCCCAAGCATGACCAATACTATGGAAATTGAAATGTATCAAACATGTGTTTAAAAGAGTTGTTTTAGTAGTGAGAAAAAGGTCATTTTTGGAAGTCAAAATAGTCTCATATAATATGCACATGTGAAAGTAAAGAGACTGCTCTAGTTGAGATCATGGTGGCTACTAACAAGACCCTTCCTATGCTCACGATAGTGAATGGTCATGATGAGCAGAACGATCGTGAACCATGTTATGTGAAAGTCAGAGGAGAGAAACCGTCTGAAAGAATGTTGCTGGCAAATTGCACAATGTGAAGGACACGATGTAAGAATCCAAGGTGCTAGCACTGCACATGTTCATGCTCATGGGTATCGGATTACCTCCATGCAAGAAAATTGTAGGCTTGGATTGAGAGCCAAGCCAAGCCTCGCAAGTCGTGGCTACCTTTGCTCCAATGAGGCCACATGATTTATTTGGACAAATTAGCTTTATCTGTTGACCTACTTACTTGTTGCAAGGTTTACAAACGAATGAGCAATGATTACTTGAGCATTCTAGGGAGCATAAGCCTTGTTGAATGACTAGATTTTAATGTTCACCTTCAAGAAAGCCCAAGCTCTATGTCTCTTTCCAGATGTGGGGATATGTAGGGGACCCCAAGGGTGAATCATTTTGCTTCGAGCCATGCTCCAAGATGAGCATGTGCCTTGGAAGTTGGCTCATGCATTCCACACATGTCACCTAGGGAGAGCTTGGTCTCATTATTAAGTGAAAAACAATATAGCCTCTATATAGATTTTGTCTTTGTGCAAATGATATTGAAATAATGAGGAGGTTCACAATATGGCCGTTCAATTTGATGCATGGATGTATCTGCGACAAAGTAGCTACTACTCGTGGTTGGTTACTTTCGTTGCATTGTCTTTGGGAAATAGCATAGTGTTTACAATAAATGAGATATAACTCATAAACTTGAGGCGCTCACTAGGTGGAACCCTACGTATGTATATTTTTTGTAACTACACAAGAAAATTGACCCCTTTGTTGAAATCACGTGCGTTGCTTAGTCTACTCGAGTCTCGAGCTCACAAGCCCTCTATTGGGATTCGCATTGCCCTCCATTTATTTGCATGTTTGGTTAACCACGGCTCAGTTAGGAAAACTCAGGCCAAAAAGAGGACTTTGATTTTGGGGGAGCGCACTTATGGGAGTTAGAGGGGCGCATTTATACACGCTTGGACTACCACCACATCTCTGTCCTTTCCAGAGTTTCTTACAAATTCTCAACTTCCAATTTCTCTCTGCCTCTTTGCATTCCAATTGGTTTCGCTTATCGTATCATCTTCGTTGTTCCGCCATGGCTGGTACGTTACCTCGTCCTCATTCGTCCCGTCGCCTCTCGCAGCAACACTCATGGCCGGAGTCCCAGCTCCTCGAATTCAATGACGAGTACCTGAAGCTTTTCCGCAGGATGAACCCTCCCAGGTCAGTTTCTGTGTGTTTGTCGGCCGTACGCTGAAATATTGCGCAGCTATACCGCGATGGCTAGAAAGCATAGCGGCGTGTTTTGGTCTAGTGGGCTGGATGCAAAACAGGCCTATGTGGGGTGGACCGATGGCTGACAATTTGTGGGTCTTGCAGAGTGGTAGTAGACAATAACGCCTGTGAGACTGCAACATTATTCAAGGTAAGTACGAGTTACGAAACTCAGTTCCGGTGTCAAATCCCACTAAGTTTGGATTTCTGTATGATTTTCGGCTTCAAATCCTGCAGGTGGACAGCGCAAACAGGCATGGCCTTCTCCTTGAAGTTGTGCAAATTCTCACAGATCTGGGGCTTACGATTCACAAGGCTTACATCTCATCTGATGGAGGATGGTTCATGGACGGTGAGTGCTTCAAAGAGAACGAATTTACGCAGGTGGACGTACAGTCTTTGGCAAGTCTGTCTTAGTGCTAATGTGGAGACTTTGGTGGTTCAGTATTCCACGTGACGGATGCTTCAGGAAGGAAGGTGACCGACGAGGAGACAATAAGCTTCATCCAAAAGGTATGCTGTGCAGGCTAACAAATGTGAAGCGCTATTGATTGTAAATCTGCCAAAGCTCACGATCATGGCTTCTTGCCGCGCGAGCAGAGTATCAATGGTGCGAATGATCAGTTCCAGAGAACGGTTGGGGTGGAGTCAGCTGCGGAGCACACCTCCATCGAGCTCACGGGAACGGATAGGCCGGGGCTTATGTCGGAGATTTTCGCCCTGCTTACCGAGATGCGGTGTAACATCGTTGCAGCCGAGCTCTGGACTCACAACATGCGCGTAGCCTGTTTGATCTTCGTCACAGATCAGCTCTCAGGCGGTCCTGTTCGAGATCATGAGAGCCTGTGCAGAATAAGGGACTCGCTCGGCCGCCTTCTGAAGGGCGATGCCGATGCTAGGTCGGCGAGGACGGACTTCCCTACGAGCGTGACCCACACAGAACGCAGGTTGCACCAATTGATGTTCGCGGACCGTGACTACGAGCGCTGCGACGACGATGAAGGCAATGCTAGCGAGCTTGCCGATGCAAAGATCACCGTGAACGCCTGTGAGGAGAGAGGGTACTCTGTTGTGAGTATTGAGAGCCGAGATCGCCCGAAGCTGCTGTTTGATACGGTCTGTACGCTGACGGACATGGACTATGTAGTTTTCCACGCGACCGTCGATTCGGAAGGCGAGCGGGCTTATCAAGTAAGGCTCTAAATTCTTGAAACGATTCTATACTCTGCACGACATCGCTGCTTTGTAGCATAGCTCCAACCTCATTCCTTGCATAACACACAATCACCATCTCCTCCCTTCTGTCCCCCTCAACGTTCCAACAAGCGTCGCAGGTAGATACATTGTCTGCGGAAATCCCCTTATGATATGTTGTGTTGTGTGGGCAGGAGTATTACATCCGGCATGCAGATGGTTGCACGTTGAACTCGGAGGCGGAGAGGAGGAGGGTGATACAATGTTTGAGAGCGGCGATCGAGCGGCGGGTGTATGAGGTATGAAGAGCGAGTTGCGCAGCGAGTTGTGCCTGCCTTATTAGCTCCTTGTCTCCTGCGTGCATAGCTCCACCCTGACTCCCAGAGATTATGCTTATGCACAAGCTGCCTGCTTACTTGTCTCTCATGCATACCTCCAACCTCACTCTCATAGATGATGCCTGCTTAGTTCCTTGTACCTCTTGCATAGCTTCAACCTAATTCCAAGAGATGGTGATTGTTCTGCAGGGAGTGAGGTTGGAGCTATGCACGAGAGACAGGGTGGGTTTGTTATCGGACGTGACGCGCATATTGAGAGAGCAAGGGCTAACGGTGGCGAGGGCGGAAGTGACGACCAAGGGCCAAACCGCCAGCAACGTCTTCTTTGTCAAGGGTAATGTAATTGACGGGAAGGCCTTAGAAGCCGTGAGACGGGAGATAGGACAGTCCGTCCTTCGGGTCACTACAACTTCTTCCTCCTCTTCCTCCTCCTCCGCCCTTTGCACTACCAAATCCTCACCTAGCAAATTCTGGCTTGCCACATTGTTCGGGAGGCCTAGCCAAGTCCTCTACAATTTGGGCTTGATCAAATCCTCTTCTTGATCCTTGCCACTACTACTCTCTCTCTCTCTCTCTCTCTCTCTCTCTCCCCTTCAAAAAAGTTCCTCCTCTTACCTCTCTCTTGTCAAGGGCTTGGGTGGTGCTTTTTCAACCCTGGAGAGTCTTCCTCCTTTTGTAATCTCATGCCACCACCCTCGAAGATGCTATGGTTTGTGCCTCCCTTGCTTGCAACTTCCCAAGTAACCCTTGATTGATCGATTGTTAGGAAGGTCCCTCCCATAGCACCTTCCCCATCCCCCCTCTATCTCCATCTCCATCTCTATCTCTATCTCTACCTCTATCTCTATCTATATCTGTATTTGTATTTGTATCTCTGTGTCTGTCTCTCTCTCACACTCACACACACACTCACATATTTACCTTGTACGGCTCCTCCCTATTGGGTTGTGAGCCTTTGTATTATCAAAATTTAAATTTCTCATTGGTTGTATTATTACTTCGACTTGGTTCTTTTTCTCTAATGTCCATGAAGAAACTCTCAGACACTATTGTCCCTCCCTCTCAATCTTTGCGTTTGTGGTGCATCATGCATATCATTTTTAGGGCCACTGTTAAAATGATGGTCACTACCTTGCCAAAGTACTTGTCTTAGGACATAAGAAAGTCTTAGGGGGTCACTCATAAACATGTAACATAGCACGTTAGTGCACCGAGGGATATTTTTTATTACAAGAATCTACATGCCAAATTTTATATACATAAGAGGCTTTATAGAATAGAAACTTAGTGTAGATTTATGGAGGGTCTCTTAATAATAAGATTGAAAATTGTATACATGAGAGGGGGTTAATCAATTGAAATATGGGTTTTTAAAAGAGAGAAAAGTGAAAACCCCCATCCTCCTTTCCTCCCTCTTTGAAAACTATATTTTAAGGGATTTTGAGTTGCTCACCTTGGGACAATCATGGACAAAGCTTGTTCGAAAATGTGAAATCCCCTCCTACGCTCCCCATGTTATTAGATAGTTTGTGATTTCTCTAATGTGAGCGAGGAAATTCTAGAGTGTTGAAAAATGTAATGTCAAGGTTTTTTAATCAATGAGAAACTCATTGATTGTTGAAAGGTTTTTAAAAAGTTAACAACTGGTGGTTGTGTAAAGGATCAACTAGCAAAATTTGATGCATTTGACCACCCAAAGTCACTTGTTTTTCAAATAAATCCCTTTGCCTTGATGGGACTAAGAGAGAGAGAGAGAGAGAGAGAGAGAGAGAGAGTTTTGGGCAACAAAAGTTTGAATTTACATAGTCAACTTACTAGGGTAGGATACAAGCAGAACAACACAAAGCACCCATAGATGCGCACACAAACGCATTTCCTTAACTTTTAAAAAAAACTTATGGGTGCATCTTTTTGCACGTTTACAAACCCGCATCTATAGGTGCATCTATATAACAAATAGACACGCCTATAAATGCGCATTTAGAAGCTCTGTAGAATTTTTTTTTTAAATAGAAAGATGCATTCATAGACGTGCTTATAGCCACTCTGTGGGTTTATTTTTTTTAATAAAAGCAGAATTTGATGTGGTTGAATATAATGCTGTGTATGTTGTGTATGCTATGTGGTTACAAGAATCCCATTTCCACAGTGTGCAATTCAATTCTTACAGCAGCCAACCGCATTTTAAATAGCACGGTTGGCATTTTAATTAGCATGATTCCAAGCACGTCTATAGCCAACGATTACAATTCTAAATAAAACATTACAAGTCCAAAACGTTTAGTTCACAAGGCATTCATTGATAGAACGTTGCACAAGGAAATTGAAAGTCAAAAAAATAAAAGGAGTGTCTATTAATTCATAGCCCAAAAAGTGCTTGTATGTACATATAGCACGAAGCCAAGCCACTTCCTGTGGCTTCAAGTATAAAAAATAAGAGGAGTGTATATACAAGAGAGGCACGAATCCAAGCCAATGGCTTCAAGTACAAAAAAGAGTAGCTAGCACTACTTCTATGACTAATCTAAGTTCTCTGCGTCCTCGCTCCCTTCTTCGCTCTCTTCTTCGTCACCTTCTTCCTCATCTTCTTCCTCTTAATCAGCCCTAGGGCCCTGTAAATGAGGGACAACACGTATCAATGTATGAAAAATCAAATCTTTATTTACAATATTGACATTATTTAAGTACTTTTAAATACTTGGAGGGGCGCTCCAGTAGCCCGGATACACTGCTCCTTAGTAATCAACCCATCATCATAGAAGTGCCTTCATGTATCTCCTCTGCAATGGTGGTGGTGGTAGGCTATTTCGACAGGTGTAGGGTACCTGCCACGATATCAGCTGCAAGATGACACAATTTGCGGAGGGGTTAGTACAAAGAAACAACCTCCTAATAAACCACAAAAACACACTATAATTTGAGATCGATACTTACAAATTGGGCCTCCCATGATTCAACACCCCCTGCTCCAAAATGCATGTTTCCATATTGCTCCATTTGGATCCTTCGTGCCTCCACGTTCTACAGACTGGGGTCCAGATTGGGGTCTGCCTTCACTGCCTTCATTGCTTTCTTCCACTCACGCTTGTGAGCGGTGTGGGGCTGGCCCCTTGGTGGTTGACCTCCCTCTCTCCTAGCAATCTTGGCTAGTGCCTACCTCTTAAGTGAAGATCTTTTATTGGCAAGTATAATAAGAATCTTTGACTTTGCCCATTTATCTGTGAACTAAACATTGAGGGGATTGGGATACCTAGAGTGTACAGCAGCAATGGTCTCATCAGCCAACTTTTTTGGCTGCTCTTTGTAGTGAATAAAGCAATCTTTGTAGTTGTTAGCAATTATAGAGCGCATGAAGGCCATGATATCCTTCCCCTATGCATCCATCAAGATGCCTCCTGTATGAGTGATGTCGTCATAGAAGATCGTACCATCACCCTGTGGCACGTCTGCATCATCTGAATCATCCCTGCCCCCACCATTATCCCCCCCAAAGCACTGTGCCATGCATCCCCCACCGCTCTCCCTGCTACTACACCTGTTGCCCTATTGTCACAACAAGACAAAGCACCCATAGACGCGTGCACAGATGCGTTTCATGAACTAAATAAAAAACTTACGGGCGCGTCTATTTGCGCGTCAGGAGACCCGCGTCTATAAGCACGTCTATATACCAGACTTATGCGCGTATAGACGCGCTTATACACGCGTAAATAGACGCGCAAATAAACACTTTGATAGATGCACGTATAGACGCATATCGAACAGACAGACGCGAATATAAACGCGCTTGTAAACGCGCTGATAGACGCGCCTTTTTTTTTTTTTAATTTTATAGAATACTGTGTATGTTGTGTATGCTATATAGTTACAAGAATCCCATATCCACATTCTGTAATTCAATTCTTACAGCCAACCTCATTTTAATTACAATTCCAAATAAAATATTACAACTCCAAAACGCAATAAAATTGAAAGCTCAAAAAGTGCTTGTATATACATATAGCACGAAGCTAAGCCACGTCATGTGGCTCCAAGTACAAAAAATAAGGAAGCTAAGCCATGTCATGTGGCTTCAAGTACAAAAAATAAAAGGAGTCTATATACAAGAGGCACGAAGCCAAGCCAATGGCTTTGAGTACAAAAAAGAATAGTAGCACTACTTCTACGACTAATCCTCACTGCCTTCCATGCTCCCTGATGCGCTGCCTTCTGCGCTCCCTTCTGCACCTCCTTCCTCGTCTTCCTCGTCGTCTTGTGCAGGGGCGCCCTGTAAACAAGGGACAACATATATCAATGTATGAAAAATCAAATCTTTACTTATAATTTTGGCATTATTTAATTACTTTCAAATACCTCGGGGGCATGTCCAGTCGCTCGGGTATACTGCTCCTCAGTAATCAACCCGTCATCATAGAAGTGCCTCCATGTATCTCCTCTGCGATGGTGGCGGTGGTAGGCTATCTCCACTGGAGTAGGGTATCTGCCCACGATCTCAAGCTGCATGACCGCGATACACTTTGTGGAGGGATTAGTACAAAGAAACAACCAACCTCCTAATAAACTACATAAGCAATATAATTTGAGATCGATACTTACAAATTGGGCCTCCCATGATTCAACACCCCCTGCTCCAAAATGCGCGCTCCCATACTCCTCCATCTAGATCCTCCGTGCCTCCACGTGCTGCAGACTGGGCTCCTCCCTCGCTGACTTCATTGCCTTCTTCCACTCACGCTTCTGAGCGGTGTGGGGCAGGCCCCTTGGAGGTTGACCTGCCTCAAGTCTGGCAAGCTCCGCTAGTGCCTGCCTCTTAAGGGAAGATCTTTTATTGCTAAGTATCGTAACAATCTTTGACTTGGCCCATTTATCTGTGAACTGGCGATTGGGGGGGTTAGGATACCTAGAGCGAACAGTAGCGAGGGTCTCATCAGCCAACCTCTTTGGGTGGTCTTTATAGTGGATAAAGCAATCTCTGTAATTGTTAGCAATTACAGAGCGCATGAAGGCCATTACATCCTTCCTCCGCGCATCCATCAAGATGCCTCCTGTCTGGGTGATGTCATAATAAATCGTACCATCACCCAGAGGCACGTCCAAATCATCGGAATCATCATCCTCGGCCTCCCCGCCACATGGCCCAAAGCACTGTGCCATGCATCCGCCACCGCTCTCCCTACTACTACGCCTGCCACCTTGTCGTGTCGAGCTCGTACGCTGGCCACTCGTAGCTGGGGACTGCACGGGACTACGCTGACCACTCGTAGCCGGAGAACCGAGTCTCGACAGCTGGGGAGTATGTCGACGGCTCGCTGAGGCAGAAGGACCTCCTGAAGGCATGGGGGAAGGGGCATAAGACGAGATGGCAGAAGGGACATAAGACGGCATGGGGGAAGGGGCATAAGACGGTACGGGGGAAGGGGCATAAGACGGGGCATAAGACGGCTGTGCGGACTCCGCTGGGGTGATCTCAGGCGGTGTGGGGTGGCTCGGAGTCTGTACTGCCGACTCCTGGGGAGTGTTAAGGGTACCCGTCATGTACCCGTATAACTCCGCAGGACTAGGAGGGTGCCCTAAAATATTATATAAATCCTTCCATATCGATTCACGTGGATCAGGTGAGCTAGAAGCACTTCCTCCCCACATGTTAAACTGGAAAAAAATAAACAAATCTATTACTTTGGGAGCTGAGAAGAAAGGGGGAAAAAAAAAAAAGAGGCTCTGTCAGAGCGCGTCTATAGACCCGTCTAATCTTCGCGTCTATAAACGCGTCTAACAGAGCGTTTAACAATTCAAGTAAAAGCGTGTCTATCACCGCGTCTAACAGACCGTCAAAACATCCGTCTAACAGTGCGTTAAAAAGCGCGTTTAACAGCCCGTCCAAACATTCGTCTAAAAGCGCGTCTAACAGTTCGTTTAAACTTCCGTTTAACTGATCGTCTATTTGAGCATCTATATCCGCGTCTGTGCGTGTCTGTAGCAAGCCAGACGCGCAAATAGACGCGCCTGTAGACGTGCGTTTAGATGCGCTCTCAGACGCCTGTATACACGCGCTCCGACAGTCGAGAATACTCAAAAGTGGAAAAGGACGTTTCGCCCGACAAAAGAACATGTCGCTCATACCTAGATGCTGCGTTTCGTGGATGCGAAAAGTACAAAACTGGAAAGAGCAAGCAAGAACAACTTCAAAAGGACTTACTTGGAAAAAGGTATGGAAGGATCTTTCTTTTCCAAACTTGTTTCTTCTCCTCCTCTTCTCCTTGTTCGTACTCCTCCTCTTCTTTAGGCTTGGAAGCAAGCTGTGTAGGTACGGTCCCTTTGTCTTGAGTGAAAGCTTGGAACTGTGTGTGTATGGGAGGCTCTCTCTTAAGCTTCGAATCTATAGAACTGCTAATAATGAAGGAAGAAAGCCGCTCGCGAAGTTTAAGTAGTTAAAAGAAAAGCAAAGCGAGCGGCGCGCCGAAAAGCAGTTTTAAAAGTCACGGGTATAGTTGCGTCTATTAGCGTGTCTATAGTCATGTCTGAATACACAGAGTGGGCGCATCTATAGGCGCGTCTATTAGCGCGTCTACCGGCGCGTTTAAATACACAGAGTAGACGGGCATTTAGACGCGCATATAGATGCGACAATAGACGCGACGATAGACGGGCAGTTAGACGCGACACAGAGTTTTTAAGTTATGCATTTGAAGAAGAGCAAATTTAGTGGGTTGTTTGTTTGTAGGATGTCTCCATCTTCAACAAGCAGCTCCAGTGAGGATGAATCCCTCCGTATCCACCATCGCGAAATGTGGTTGGAGCAAAAAATCAAATGTCTGTGTGATCGATGTCGAGGAAACATGTATCGTGCACGCAGGATTACGCTCAATCATATCTCAAAGTATGGAGAATGGGATGTGACCGTAAACAGGGTAAGGATTTGTAAGTTAAGGTTGATTGAGATACCTATGTTCATATGTTTGAGTTATAATGATCCCGTTTTAATTTGATATAGGATGCAGTGCCACACCCGCACATGTTACCCTATGCCCGTCGTGAGGAGGCGAAGCGTCGGCGATATGAGGTGGGATCTTCAGGAGGGATCGTTACGGATGCATGGAGTGATGGTGATAGTAGCACATTCTCTGTTCTACGTGCCTCCCTTGAGTTACTAAACTTGCAAACCATCTATGGATAGAGCAATGCAAGTTTGAATGCATTACTCAAGTAAGCTTTAATTTAAAGTCGATTTTGCAAACATGATGAATTATGCGCGTGGGTCAATTACTCGAATGCTTTTCCTCATTTATGGTCTTCACGTGCAGGCTATTGTGTAAAATGCTTCCAAGGGAGAATAAATTACCGACCTCAAGAGATATGGCAAGGCAACATGTGACCTCTCTTGGAGGATTAGATTACAAGCGCATCCATGCATGTGTCAACGATTGCGTTTTGTTTCGTGGACTACATAAGGATGCAAGAGAGTGTCCTACTTGTGGAGAGGCAAGATATAGAGCAGATCTCAAAACCTTGGACGTGCCTCGTAAGGTATTGCGACATTTTCCCATAATCCCTCGCATCCAACATATGTTCAAGTGCAAATCTATTGCAGAGCTCATGTCATGGCATTCCTCCCATCGATCAACCGATGGCAAGTGGAGAACTCCCGCGGACTCTCCTGCGTGGAAGCATATTGAAGACACATGGCCAAGCTTCAAGGAAGAACCTAGGAGCTTGAGACTTGGATTGGGTATGGACGGTGTGAACCCATTTGGTCTCAAAAGCACGTCTTACAGTGTATCCAGTGGTATTGGTGAATTACAATCTTCCACCCTCTATGGCTATTAAGAAAGGACATGACATGCTGTCCCTTCTAATTCCAGGGAAACATAAAGTCAAAAACCCTGATGTTTATTTGGAGCCTTTGATTGATGAGCTAGAGATACTTTGGAGAGGTATCGAGTGCATGATGTGAGCAGGCCTCCCTCGTCACGAGACTTCAACTACAAAGCAGTCTTGATGTGGACGATGCATGACTTCCCAGGCTATGGCGAGTGTTCAGGTAAGCATTGCATTTTTTAATTATGAATAGGCAAGGACGTGGCACCCTAAACCCACCTTCCACTCTTAATTGCATCTATTGTTTCAGGTCTCACTACATCGGGTTACCATGCATGTCCTGTTTGTGGTCCTTCGCTAGTTGCCTCACGGGAAGACGCATTGAATAAGGTCATCTATGAGAATCACCATCGATTTCTCCCACCTGATCATCCTAGATATGTTGCCCCTTGGAATGAAGTCCTCCCACAATCACTCACCGCGGGAGATTGGATGAGAATTTGGGACGGATCCACGACTCCTCCACCACTTGGCATGAGCCGGTAAGGATTTGTAACTATTGGCTGGAAGTAAAGATTAGCTATATTGGTTGAAAGTGAAGATTGCACGCTAACACTTTATTTTGTTTAGATACTCCATCTTTTATCGTTTACCATATTGGTCCCACCTCAAGATCAATCACCTGCTCGATCCCATGCATATCTTCAAGAATGTGGCATCTACCATTTGGGAGCATTTGAATGGGACACGAGATTCGGCAGGCATAAGGGAGGATCTATGTACCACAGGGAGGATGCGTGAAGCTTGGCCTCAAGAGAGACCAAATGGGCGTGTTTTTTTACCTCGTGCACCGTGGATGTTATCAAAGCTAGAGATGGCGACGGTGAAGCGTGCTATTACTACAATTCGTACTCCCACTGGATGCATGAGGTGTTTGAAGGGAGCCTTTACAAAGAGCAAGAAAAGAGGTGTAGAGCAATTATATGGCTTGAAATCTCATGATTGGCACAAGATGCTCCAAGTAAGTATTTTATATGCATAATATCTTTTTCCTTTCAAATTTGTGAGTGAATAGCTATAAGCAACTAATCAACCACCTCCTCGCGGGTTCAGTTCATACTACCTACTAGCATTTCACGTAGTGCATCAAAGGACGTGAAAGATTGTGTTTACAAGATGGGCGAGCTTGTGAGATATGTGAGCTCAAAGGAAATAGATCCCACCACGCTTGAGAATGCTCGAGTTATGTCAGTGGAGGCGGTTTGTTTAGTGGAGGAGACATTTCCACGTTCTATTCTCACAAGCCAACTACATCTCATAGTGCATTTGGTGGATGAGATTGCTATATGCGGTACTATACATGCACGATGGTTGTTCTTCCTCGAGCGCTTCATGAAGACCTTGAAGGGCTTCGTGAGACAAAATGCAAGACCCGAAGGTAGCATGGCCGAGGGTTGGTTGGTACAAGAGTCACTTGTATATATTTCTGAGTTTCTTGTTGATGTGGATAGCTCTCTCCCATGACTATGGAGAGATGATGAAGACCTAAGGATGACCTCTATTGTGCCTCAAGGAAGAGGACGCAACAAAGTAATAGACACGGAGTTGCGTAATAGTATCAACCTCTTTTGCATGCTTAATAGTGATGTGATGAAAAGATGGGTGACAAGATACGAGGATGCAAAGGCAAGAAGACAAGAAGAAAGGGCCCTCTTTCGTACACACCACGGATCTCGTGTGCCATACCCTCAACGTCTAAGAGCACTTCCAAAGGATATTCATGTGGATTGGCTACTTGATGAAATGGAGAAAGCAGAGAAAGACGAGGGGATGCATATCACAATGAAAGAATGGGAGTATGCTAGGGGATGCATGAGCAAGGTCGGTATATAGAATGTTATGGGTAAGTTAGGAGGTTTTTATAATTTAGATTGCTTATTTAATTGATTTTTTCTTGGTGTAGTGCACTATGTTCAATGCTATATGGTGTGAGGGCAAGCATTTTCGAACACAACGGATTGATGATAAGAGAAACACACAAGATTGCAGCGTCATTGCTAGCTTTGAGGGAGCCAATGGAGTCATGGATGAGTATTGTGGCATAATCCAAGATATCATTATGCTTGACTTTCGACGCTTCTTTGTGTATGTTTTGGATGTAAAGTGGTTTAAGGACGTGGTGGAAAGAGGCCCTAATGCAACAATCAAACGCCATGCAAGTGGCTTTGTAACTATTGACTCCACAAAGTTTTGGCAAAGTAGGAAGGACACACCAATACTACCGCAACAATGTGAACAGGTACTGTGCACACACATAAAAATACTCGCTTTTAAATATTTGATGCAAGAAAAGTAACATGATTGTATTTGTGTTTGAATTAGGTTGTCTATCAACCAATGGTGGATAATAATAGGTGGTGGCATGTCATACCTATTATGCCACGTTCCAAAGTGATGTATAGTACATTTACTAATATGGAGCGTATGGAGGATGATCATGCCCATGGACGTGATGATGACTGTGATACAAGAGAGGAGGATGATCATGAGATAGGAGATATAGATATTGAGGCCGGCATTACCCGTGAGAACGAGCCTACCATTGGAGATCTTGATTTCGATGAGCACATGAGTGGCACAAGTAGTAGTGGGTTGAATGTATTTGTAGATCTAAACACTTGTTTGGATTTTGAAGTAGATAGTTTGGCAAGGGTTGATCTCATTGAGGATGAGATTGAACCGTAGCCCCACAATTGATATTGGCAAAACTATTTTACATATTGTCTCATTCTCCTCATTTCCCTTAATTCTTGTATATGTGGGCTTGCAAAAAATTATGTGCTTTGGTAATCATAGGCAATGTTTGGAAAGCAATGATGTACACCAAAATCTCACTTTCTGTATTCTCTGGAGCGCGTCTAACCCCGCGTCTAAATGCGCGTCTGAGTCTCAGTGTAAACGCGCAAATAAACGCGCAAATACATGCGCAAATAGACGCGCTAATAGATGGGATGTTAGACGGGCCCGTATTTTCTCAGGTCTAACGGGCAAATAAACGCGGTGATTGATGCGCAAATAGAAGAGCATTTAGCCGCGCTAATAGACGTGCCCGTAATTTCTCTACTAGAGCAACGCCTATAGACGCGCCCGCTATTTTGCGCGTCTACCAAGCGCGTCTATAGTTGCTTTGTGTTGTTGTGTGTGTCGAGCTAGTACACTGGCCACTCATATCTGGAGAAGTGACTCTCAACTGCACGAGAGTACGCTGGTAGCTCTATGAGGCAGAAGGGCCTCCTGACTGCAGGGGGGAGACTCGAGCTCCAGACCACCACAGGGGAGAAGGGAGTGCTGATGATCGGGAAGAAGGGACACTATACCGCAGGGGAGAAGGGACTCCTAATGATTTGGTAGAAGGGGCATGGCTCTGTAGCGTGTTGGACTGTCTCGACTCCACAGGAGTAATTTTAGCTGGTGCGGGGTTGGGGTGGTTTGAAGTCTGTACTGTCGACTCCTGGGGGGTGTTTAGAGTACCCGTCATATATGTGTATAACTCCCCAAGAATAGGAGGGTGCCCCAAAATGTTATATAACTCCCAAAAGATGGCATCCCGAAGATCAGGTGAGGCTAAAGAGCTTCCTGGCCACATGATGAGCTGAAGAAAAGAAAAGAAGAAGATTACCATCGAGCATGCCCTCATTCCATCACGCATGCAATCATTGGGGTAAAAGAAAAAATAGAGTGACAGCCTGACATTGAGCAAGCATTTATAGACTCCTACATTCTTTGAATTAGAGTGACTGAAGTCTGTATCTGCTTGCTCAATGTCAAGCTATTGAAGCTTCACGTGGGGAAAAAGAGAGAAGGAGAGAGAGGATAAAAGAGAGGAAAAGAGAGGGGAAAAGAGAGGAAAAGAGAGGAGAAAAGAGAGGAAAATAGAGAAGGAAAGAGAGGAGAAAAGAGAGGAAAAGAGAGGGGAAAAGAGAGGAAAAGAGAGGGGAAAAGAGAGGAAAAGAGAGAAGGAAAGAGAGGGGAAAAGAGAGGAAAAGAGAAGGGAAAAGAGAGGAAAAGAGAGAAGGAAAGAGAGGAGGAAAAAGAGAGGGGAAAAGAGAGGAGAAAAGAGAGAAAAAGAGAGAAAAAGAAAGGAGAAAAGAGAGAAAAAGAGAGAAAAAGAGGAGAACACAGAGAAAATGAGAGAAGGAAAGAGAGGAGAAAAGAGAGGGGAAAAGAGAGGAAAAGAGAGAAGGAAAGAGAGGAGAAGAAAGAGAGAAAAAGATATGATAAAAGAGAGAAAAAGAGAGAAGGAAAGAGAGGAGAAAAGAGAGGAGAAAAGAGAGAAAAAGAGAGGAGAAAAGAGAGGAAAAGAGGAGAAAAGAGGAGAAAAAAGAGGGAAAAAGAGAGGATAAAAGAGAGAAAAAGAGAGAAGGAAAGAGAGGAGAAAAGAGAGGAGAAAAAAGAGAGAAAAAGAGAGGAGATAAGAGAGAAAAAGAGAGGGGAAAAGAGAAGGAAAGAGAGGAGAAAAGAGAGGAAAAGAGAGTAGAAAAGAGAGGAACAAAGAGGAGAAAAAAGAGAGAAGAAGAATGCTCCATCATGCATGCCCTCTAACTTTATTGTGTCCTCATGTTTCAGTCCAATTTTCCTCTTTCTTGGACCCGCCCTCATGTAATCACTTATTTCCATCATTCATGCAATCCCTTATTTCCTCACGAATGCTTAAGGCATTGAAAATTCGACTTAAACATGCATGCAAATGAGAAAGGAAAGAGAAGGAAGGGAAAGGGGAAGGGGAAGGGAAGGAAGGGGAATAAAACATAAGAAAACTGTCGAAGCGCATCTATAGGCACGTCTAGCAGTGCGTCTACAGGCATGGCTGCCTGTTTTCTAAAAAATTAGACCCGCTGTTAGACATGTTTATAGATGCACTCTAACAGATGCCTTTTTAAAAAAAGGTGAAAAGGACATGCACCCGCGATCCCAAAAAGAACAACACTAGTACCAAAAACATCCCTTCCCTGCATACGACAAAGGATGAATCCAAGGAGTGCAACTTCCAAAGAAGACTAACCACCAAGAGACTTACCTTGGATAAAGGTATGGAAGCTTCTTATCTTTCTTCAAAGCTGCTTCTCCTTCTTCTCTTCCTTGTTCACCCTCTTCTCTTGTATGCTTGGGGATGGGTGTGTAAGCCTGGAGATGAGTGTGGGTGCTTGGAGATGAGTGTGGATGCCTGGAGCTATGTGTGTTAATAGGAAAGCAAGCCACGCGACGCTAAAAGTATGTGAAGGAAAGCAAGCGCACTAAAAGTAGGTTCAAAAATTAGTTCACAGTATGCACGTCTAAAGCACATCTATCAGCATTCCACAATACATACACACCTATAGACGTGTTCCATAGTACAAACGCAGTGTTAGACGTACTTTTAGATGCTACATAGAGTTTTGACATTTACAACTCATGCAAAAATACATTTTTTGGGTTGTTTACCTGTAGGATGTATTCATCTTCAACAAGTAGCTCCAGTGAGGATGAATCCCTCCATATCCACCATCGTGAAATGTGGTTGGAGCAAAAAATCAAATGTATGTGTGATCAATGTCGAGGAAATATGTATCGTGAATGCAGAATTACACTCAATCACGTCTCAAAGTATGGAGAATGGGATGCGACCATATCTTAGGTAAGTGTTAAAGTGTTAAGGTTGATTGAGATACCTATGGGTGTTCATGTGTTTGATATATGATCCTTTTTTAATTTGATAAAGGATGCAGTGCCACACCTGCATATGTTGCCCTATGCTCGTCTCGTGAGGAGGTGAAGCGTCGATGATATGAAGTGGGATCTTCAAGAGGGACTGTCACGGATGCATGGAGTGATGGTGATAGTAGCCCTCTGCCATTACCTCATGAGGCCATGGAGGAGGAGGTGTTTGACGATATGGTGCAAGATTTATATGTCCATCAATCCTCACGTAGGGATGATAGCATGGAGCAGGACGATCTTTTTACTACAGCATCGACACCACTATTTGAAGGGTGCATATTCTCTGTTCTACATGCCTCCCTTGAGTTGTTACTAAACTTGTAGACCATCTATGGATGGAGCAATGCAAGTTTGAATGCATTACTCAAGTAAGCTTTAAAGTCTATTTTGCAAACATGGTGACTTATGCTAGTGGGTCAATTACTCAAATGCTTTTTCTCATTTATGGTCTTCACGTGCAGGCTATTGTGTAAAATGCTTCCAAGGGAGAATAAATTACCGACCTCAAGAGATATGGTAAGGCAACATGTGACCTCTCTTGCAAGATTGGATTACACACACATCCATGCGTGCATCAACGATTGTATTTTGTTTTGTGGACCACATAAGGATGCAAGAGAGTGTCCTACTTGTGGAGATGCAAGATATAGAGCAGATCTCAAAAATTTGCATGTGCCTCATAAGGTTCTGCAACATTTTCCCATAATCCCGTGCATCCAACATATGTTCAAGTGCAAATCCATTGCAGAGCTCATGTCATGGCATTCCTCCCATCGATCAACTGATGGCAAGTGGAGAACTCCCACAGACGCTCCTGCATGGAAGCATATTGAAGACACTTGAAGGAAGAACCTAGGAACTTGAGACTTGGATTGGGTATGCACAGTGTGAACCCATTTGGTCTCAAAAGCACCTCTTACAGTGTATGGCCAGTGATATTGGTGAATTATAATCTTCCACACTCTATGGCGATTAAGAAAGGACATGGTTATCCCTTCTGATTTCAGGGAAACATAAAGTCAAAAATCCTGATGTTTATCTGGAGCCTTTGATTGATGAGCTACAGATACTTTGGAGAGGTATCGAGGTGCATGATGCAGGCCTTCCTCGTCATGTGACTTCAACTGCAAAGCAATCTTGATGTAGACAGGTATGGCGAGTGTTCAGGTAAGCATTGAACTTTTAATTATGAGTAGGCAATTGATGTGGCACCGTGAACCCACCTTGAACTCTTAATTGCATCTATTGTTCAGGTCTCACTACATCGGATTACCATGCATGTCCTATTTGTGGTTTTTTCACTAGTTGCCTCACGGATAGACGCATTGAATAAGGTCATCTATGAGAATCACAATCAATTTCTCCCACCTGATCATCCTAGATATGTCACCCCTTGGAATGAAGTCCCCCCATAGTCACTCATTGCAGGAGATTGGATGAGAATTTGGGATGGTTCCACGACTCCTCCACCACTTGGCATGAGCCGATAAGGGTTTGTAACTATTGTGTGCTATATTGAATGGAAATAAAGATTGCACACTAACACCATCTTTTTTTTAGATACTCCACCTTTTATTGACTATCATATTGGTCCCACCTCAAGGTCAATCACATGCTTGATCCCATGCATATCTTCAAGAATGTGACATCTACCATTTGGGAACATTTGAATGGGACACGAGATTCCATAGGCATAAGGAGGATCTACGCACCATAGGGAGGATGCATGAAGCTTGGCCACAAGAGAGGCCAAATGGGTGTGTCTTTTTACCCCGTGCACCATGGAGGTTATCAAAGCTAGAGATGGTGGTGGTGAAGGGAGCTATCACTACAATTCATACTCCCACTAGATGTATGGGTGTTTGAAGGGGGCCTTCACAAAGAGCAAGAAAAGAGGTGTAGAGCAATTATATGGCTTGAAATCTCATGATTGGCACAATATGCTCCAAGTAAGTATTTTATGTGCATAATATCTTTTTCCTTCCAAATTTGTGAGTGAATTAGAAGCAACTAATCAACCATTCCTCATGTGTTCAGTTCATACTACCTACTAGCATTTCTCGTAGTGCATCAAAGGACGTGAAGGATTGTATTTACAAGATCGGCGAGCTTGTGAAGTACTTTACAGGATACAAAATGTGAAGCATATCAATGCTCCATGCAAGGTTTTTATATTACTAATATGGTGTACTTTTTCCTTTCTAGGTATGTGAGCTCAAAGGAAATAGATCCCACCACGCTTGAGAATGCTCGAGTTATGTCAGTGGAGGTGGTTTGTTTAGTGGAGGAAACCTTTCCATGTTCTATTCTCACAAGCCAACTACATCTCATAGTGCATTGGGTGGATGAGATTACTATATGCAGCACTTTACATGCACGATGGTTGTTCTTCCTCGAGCGCTTCATGAAGACCTTGAAGGGTTTCATGAGGCAAAATGCAAGGCCCGAAGGTAGCATGGCCGAGGGTTGGTTGGTACAAGAGTCACTTGTATATATTTTTGAGTTTCTTGTTGATGTGGATCTCTCTCTCCCACGACTATGGAGAGATGATGAAGACCTAAGGATGACCTCTATTGTGCCTCATGGGAAAGGACAGAGCAAGTAATAGACACTAAGTTGCTTAATAATATCAACCTCTATTGCATGCTTAATAGTGATGTGATGAAAAGATGGGTGACAAGATACGAGGATGCAAAGGCAAGAAGACAAGGAGAAAGGACCCTCTTTTGTACACACCACGGATCTCATGTGCCATACCCTCAGCATCTAAGAGCACTTCCAAAGGATATTTATATGGATTGGATACTTGACAAAATGGAGAGAGCACAGAGAGACGAGGGGATGCATATCACAATGGAAGAATGGGAATATGCTAGAGTATGCATGAGCAAGGTTGGTATATAGAATGTTATGCATAAGTTAGGAGCTTTCAACAATTTAGATTGCTTATTTAATTGATTTTGTCTTGGTGTAATGTACTATGTTCAATGCTATATGGTGTGAGGGCAAGCATTTTGGATACAACAGATTGATGACAAGAGAAACAACCAAGATTGTGGCATCATTGCTAGCTTTGAGGGAGCCAATGGAGCCATGGATGATTATTGTGGCATAATACAAGATATTATTAAGCTTAACTTTCGATGCTTCTTTGTGTATGTTTTGGATATCAAGTGGTTTAAGGACATGGTGGAAACAGGCCCTAATGCAACAATCAAACGCCATACAAGTGGCTTTGTAGCTATTGACTGCCAAAGTTTTGGCAAAGCAAGGACACACTAGTACTACCGCAACAATGTGAACAGGTAATGTGAACAGGTACTGCACACATATAAAAATACTCACTTTTAAATATTTGATACCTTCAATGCAAGGAAAATAACATGACTGTATTTGTGTTTGAATTAGGTTGTCTGTCAACCAATGGTGGACAATAATAGGTGGTGGCATGTCATACCTATTACGCCACGTTCCAAAGTGATGTATAGTACATTTACTAATATGGAGCATATGGAGTATGATCATGGCCATGCAAGTGATGATGAGACCGTGATACGAGAGAGGAGGATGATCATGAGATAGGTGACACAGATATTGAGGCCATTACCCATGAGGACGAGCCTACCATTGGTGATGCTGATTTCGATGAGCACATGATTAGCACAAGTAGTCATGGGCTAAATGTATTTGTAGATCTCAACATTGGTTTGGATTTTGAAGTAAATATTTTGGCAAGGGTTGATCTCATTGAGAATGAGATCAAACCGTATCCCATCATTGATATTGGCAAAACTATTTTACATATTGTCTCATTCTCCTCACCTCAATTTTTGTATATGTGGGTTTGCCAAAAAGCATTGATATTTTTATCAAAATTATGTGCTTTGGTAATCATGGTCAATGTTTGGAAAGCAGCGATGCACATTTATTAGCTTGCACCAAAATATCACTTTCTGTATTCTCTATTCTACGTTTATAAAGGCATCTAAATTTGCATCTAATTCACAATTCAGATGTGCTATTAGACTCGCTAATAGACGCGCTATTAGACGTGCTAATAGATGCGCTATTAGATGCATGAATAGATGTGCGAATAGATACGCCCATATTTTCACTATTCTAGCTACGCCTATAGATGCGCCCGCTATTTTGTGCATCTATCACAAGCACATCTATAGTTGCTTTGTCTTGTTGTGAAGCCACAGTGTAATTCTTGGGGGGGATAGTAACTATCACCCATATCTATAACAAGAATAAATGGTCATGGCAACTAGTTACACATTCAAACTTAACTGACATTTGGGTGCTTAAGGCGGCAGTTACATAACTAACAAGCTAACACGATGATGGTATGGCCATAAAGACATGTCAGATGTAGCCTTCAACCATTTGATAATACCTTAGCGAGAGTCAAAATGCCAATGTAGGGATGGATGGAAATCCACAAACTCCTATAAGTCTTGATGAGAAGTCAAATGCATTAAAGTGATGTGTACAAACTACTCTAATACCCCTCTAATACATAGTTTAGGTCCAATTGCCTAGGTTGAGAACCCATAATTTCTTGAACGGTGCTTCTAAGATTCGAAAATGACTAAATTAATGATGCTACTGTCACGCTGATGATATCGGACAATAGTAGCTAGTTGTTGGTAAGGAAGTTAGTGGGATCTGTGACCTAGAGTATATCTGATTTCATGTGGCTCATCAAGAACCCTTGCACCACATGTGAGGAGTTGTACATGGGTAGTAGAACACCCTCTATCAGTTAGAACCATGTGCTCCACAAAAAGCTATGAAACCACTTGTGGAGGAAACGATGGAGAACTTGCATACTATGGTAGTTAAAAAAGTTGGCCATTGGGCTAGTTTGATTTTTCGAAGACTGCTATTGGAAGCCGAACATGCTACTGTGAGAGATGTCTTCCTCCAGATGAGATATTGATGCTCAACCAAGTTGGGAGATCCTCGCTATTGAAATGTAGACAATCATCTGTGGGTTGGTCCTTCTTCTCCAAGAAGGTTAGAACCAGGAACATGTTACCTACTACCAGATCACCAGAGACATGCAACACCTTCCAACGAGCCAAAAAATTTTACACATCCAAGACCTATGCGACATCAACAATAGGGGTGGGGTTTCAAGTAGGGGTATGTAGGGGGATAGGTGGAATGGGTGCGCAAATAGGACTATATGAGGTTGGAGAGGTTTGGGTGTCATGGAGGTTGCAGAAGCTAGGCCTAAACATCCATCTATGCAAGGCATTCAATTCCTAGATACCTATCCTTAAGAACTTAATCATAAAACACTTGTTGACACTTGGCTTTCACCAATTCCATCCATAGGGAGCCACTGTTTCAATCAAGCTCCATGTTTCCTGTCCATAAGTCCTTGCTCTCAGTGTGCATCTTGGCCTTCTCCTCCATCAACTATATGGCTTGATTCACACTGGAAATGTTCCAACCTCGGCCTTCGGTTCGAGGAATCGGAGGGGTTGAAATTGCTGTTGATTGGATCAGAGGTGGGGTGTGGGATTCTTGGATTAGCCTGACCCGTAGCTATCAAATCTCAAGGGTAGATTTTGCCAGAGCTGAGTCTCTGTTGTCTTCCACTTTGTGCACATCGCTTTAAGCTACTATTGTATCTCTAGGCAATATTACAACCCCTATGTGTCCCATTCCTTGCTATCTGCACCGAAATGCAACTTTGCCGCATTTAGTTCTTCCTTGGACATGTCCCAATTTTGTTGGAGAAACAACAATCTTCTCTATCAAGAGGATAACCTTCGGGGACTCATTGGATGTGCCTTAGGCCAAGTCTACTAGAGGTGATAGCGCATCTAGCTTGTTGGTACTTTGTGTTGGAGAAGTGAAAGGAAAGCATGAAGCTGAACACGAAATGAGAGAATTGCGTTAGAATGAAGAAGGGTGAGGTCCATATGTAGGCACCTCTACATGAGCCACTAAGCTCCACAATCATCTCGTCAATAATCTCCTCAATTAGCTCCTAGAATCTCTCAATCATCCTATGTGGCATCTACCACCACCTAACAGTGCTTATGGGCACCTAACTGTGCCTCTAGCACACACATAGGACCCAAGATGTGCCTGGGGCATACACCTTGAGATATCCCATCAAACCCCCCCTCAAGGGAATGCCTCAGGCTATGTCAAGGATACATCTAGTCTCATAGTTTCTCATGCCATCTCACGGTGGTCAAGGATAAATCTATGGCTAGGATCTCATGCTAGCAAAGATTCCCAAGGGTGTGAAGCAAACAAAGGGATACATAAGACCTTCCAATGGTTATCTCCCCTACATGTACATGCACACAATGTCTGCAGGAGGTACCATGGGGCAAAACACATACACATGGCCTACATCATATGGTGACCAGAGGTGTTTACAAAGAACACAATAGTTTATTCCATTCGTTTTGGAGGACTCGATTACAATCGTAGGATATCAATCTAGATCTAATGGTGCACAAAGTTTGGGTGTGGCAGACTATAGTACACATGGCATGATGTGGAGTACTTTAATATCCACTGTGAGATCTAAAATGCATCAATTGCTCACATGAAGCACCTGGACCCCACCATAGTTCTAAACTTCCTCATCAATTGCTCACATGAAGCACCTGGCCCCCACCGTAGTTCTAAACTTCTTGATCCAACGCTGCAAGTCAAAAGTCACCAAACTCAGCTACCAAATGAATGAATCACTAAGTGACACATGGAATTTTTTGCCTTCGCCATCCGTTGACAGCCAAAAATCGGCGCTGGTCATCAATTTCTGGTCAAAATTTGCGCACCGGATCCTAGGCTTCAATCGATCAATGATGACCCCGATTTCCTCTCGAGAATTGGCTCCTAGCATAGATTCCCTACACCATCTATGACTTCTTCTTCTCAAAGGGATCTGGAGTGTCTAGATAGCCTTCCACTGAAGGAAATCAGTGAGCCTACCAGAAATGCTTAATAAAGCCGGGGCACTAGTGACTAAGAAATGGTGGTCACAAGGGATGGGCGACCACAGAGATGAAGGGTTGAAGGGATAGAAGAGGCAGATGATGGAAGAAAAAGATTCAGGAGGGGAAAGGGCAAAGTATTAGCCAGAGATTTGGTTGCCTAGGGCATGTCCAGAATGGATTGAGAGAATGGTCAGAGACTGGGAACAATAGTGAAATCACTAACATTATGGGATCCACAAGCTCCATCCTAATCGAGAAAAACTTGTGCAATTCTTCTAGTGCCAATTCATTCAATTCTTCAAACATTATTAGCCGAGGGATCCTCTTCTTGCGCTTTAGGATTCTTCCCTTCTTATTGTAGGGATGGATGAGCTAGTTCCCCTATAGCTATCACCAAAAGCTCACCTAGGGTCAAGAGTCATGCTAGTGGGGGGCACAGCCCCCTAGAATTAGAAAAGAACTAAGAAAATCTACCCCTACCTAGTGCATGTGTTCTCACTCACTATTATGTACTCTCTTGACCTCGTGGTGAAGTCATTCAAGGAGGAGGGGTGCATATGCAAATTTCTTGCCTTTGTCTAGGTAATGGCTACTACTTTGTTGCAGCATGCCTTCACCATAGCTAGGCCTTTGTAGGCTCGGTGTTGAAGGCCATAAGCATCCAGTAGTGTCAGAGTACTGCACTTTTGTTTATTTAGTGAAGTGCCAAATGAGTACATAAATAGTTACTGAGGGTACATTTAACGAAGAAGAAGACGAGCTTGAGCTACTCAGTGACAACAGTGAAGTCGAAGAGATCGACTATATCTTACCTATGTTAAATGCAATATAGAGTGTTGTATGTTACACATGAGGGGATGGATAGGAGAATATGTTAGGTGATGGAAGAGCCATATGCTCATATCCATCTCATCTCATTTCGTACTTGAAAGCGAAGGGATCAATCTCTAAATATGTAGGTTGGTATGTTGCTCATGAGGGGATGGATGGGAGAATATGTGAAGCGATGGAAGAGTGCATGTGCTCATAGATCCATCTTGTCTCATTTTGTACTTGCAAGCGAAGGGATGAAGCTCTAAATATGTAGGTTGGTATGTTGCATGTGAGGGGATGGATAAGACAATATGTTAAGCGATGGAAAAGTGCATATGCTCAATTCCATCTCGTCTCATTTTGTACTTGAAAGATAATGACTTATGGGCTACGAGTTATGTTGTTATGTAGTAATTATTCAAATTGTGGATGATTTGGTATACATAATAGCTAGAGCCAACCTTGTGACTTGCAAATACTTTCAAGGCAACATCGAGAAAAAGGGGAGAACAATCATATATGCACAATAAAAGTTTATATTAAATTGAAGTCACAAGGGTTGATCTAGTTAACATGTGCACTAATCCACTTCAACATATTTCAACATTTCAACATTAACTTTACAAAGTCCACATGATCCACTTACTCCACTTAATCCACATAATCACATAGTCCACTTAGTCCATTTAATCCACTTAATCCATCTTAATCCACTTGATCCACTTAAACCACTCAATCCACTTAAACCACTCAAACCACTTAAAACAAGGAGTCATAAAAAATGACAACAAAATCATGCAAATGACAACACAACTCCTTTTTTTTTAAGTATTTTTTTTCCAAACTATGGAGACAAAATACACAATTTTATGTCAAATGTCTTTTTAAAATAGCTACTTTTATGGGAAAAAAATTACTTACATCTTACTTTAAAACATAAAAACCTTCAATATTATGAATTGGTAATAGTATTCTAACCTATAATTTGGAAAACATGACAAATTACAAAGGGGAAGTAGCTATTCTATTCAACTCGGAAAGTCCTTGGACATTTTTCTTATACTTTTGAGGGTTCCCCAGGGACTTTTTTGAATACCATAAGGGACCTTTTGGGGTACATAAGGTACTTCAATTTGGATTGGAATGTGCCCTACTTGAAAACATGTTTCAACGACATGATATTGACTTTAGATATCTCGTATGGAATTAAATAATAAATAATCAGCCTTTCCAAATTTTAGCACGATTTGATTATTGAGTGTGCATGCAAATAAAATTTGATTTAGAGTTCACATTATGTGAGAAAAATATAAATAATATTGCTACATTGTGACATGGCTTTGTAAACTCTCCTTTTATTTCCTACTTTTTTTGCATTTGGTTTCAAATTTTATTGGTATAAATCAGAGAATGTTGTGGGTGCGCACACGTGTGTGTGTGTGTGTGTGCATGCACACATGCATGTGAAGACACGAGAGAGAGTGAGAGAGAGTGAGAGAGAGAGAGTCAATGTCTAATAATATTTCTAAAATAATGCTTTTTTTTTATTTCATGGATTTCCACATTGCAATGAATTCCATACATAAAGACCATCATGATTGAGAGACACAAATTCTCCTCATGGAATTTATAGCAAATCATAACCACAAGACATAAATTTTGCTACAAACGATTACAAAATCACATTATAAAGGAAATAATATTGTCATATCAAAATTGTATAATGTCAGGTAATAGGTTTGATTTATCGAAATCTCAAGGAGAGATATAACCAATGCTCACACCATCCACAAAGTCAGGTATGAAATTGTGATCCACAGGACGGCCTATTCAAATGTCTCTAATTTAGGGATCTGAATTATAATCTCAGATATACCCAACACATCATACAAATCCTTTGATATGCGTGTATTTCATAAGACACATACACTTCTTGCCTTCAAAGAATTTGCTAAGCATACCTAGAGTTCTTAGGACAAAAGTCTTCAAGCAACTGCAAAGAGACCCTGAAACTCTATAAAAACTCATCAATGTCTCAATAAGACAAGAAACTCTATCTTTGTCTTCATTGGAGAACAAAACCATATCATCAACCAAGAGCTAGGCACTAAGCTATTCCCTAAATGATAAAGAAACCCCTTCAATTTTACCCACTGACATCTAAACCTTGAGGCTTGACATGAAGTATAAGAGGGGCTATTAACATTGCAAACAAGAGATGGACCAAGGGGCACCCCCAATGAATAGACCTTTTTAGATAATATGTTCCCACAACCCCTCCATTAAGAAATAGGATGGCAGAGGCTTTACCAAACAAGATGAGAACTAGGCAAAAAAAATTCAGGCTAGAATCCCAATCTATCTAGAATAGCGAGGATGTAAACCCTACAAACACAATCATAATCTTTGTCATGTTTCAAAGCCAAAGAGAACCACCTTTGACCTGAGTTGCATGCATGATCTAGTTCAAGGAAAACATTAAGGATGTTAACAAAGATATCTATTCCTTTAACAAACCCACACTACTCTTGATCCATGATCTCCGCACATATTTCACGAATCTTGAATGCAATAGCTTTAGAATTATTTTTGTAGAAAGTAGATGATTGGCCTCCAATCACCAACCTACAATGGGCTTGCCTCTTTGGGAAACTTTTGACGAGATCTGCATTTAGATCTGCGGACAAGAAGCCTCTCGCAATTGGAAAGTTTGCTATATTAGTTAGATTCTAACCCAAGAACCACTAGAATTCCTATAAAATTCTACAGGCGAGCCATCCAAACCAAGCACCATATCATTCTCCAACATCTTCAGAGCACCAAACAAATCCTCCTTAGAAAGGGGATCTGCCAACATATTGCATTGGTAATAGGTAGTTGAAAATAGGGGACACGAATGCATAGAGCTTGTAATTTTGATCATTTCAGCTTTTTATAAAAGAGCGATCCAAGCTAACCATGAAAAGTTACGGCTCAGGAAGAGTTTAGGGTTTGACCCTAAACCTACACCCATTTCCTATAAAAACCCACTCCACCCCCTCATTCTTCTTCTTTCACGTCTTGCCTCCATCCTCTTCCCTATTTTGAGCCCTACGTGAGACACTCCTCCCTCTCCATCGACCACCACCCTACTCCCATCCTCACATGGTGAGTTACTTTGAGCCCATCTCATAGCAATAACCTAGCCATCCACCCACCGTCCATTCACCATCAATAGTCCCATTACATCGAGAAAGACTTGGACACAGCGTTAAGTTGACTATCTCTTCTTCCCTTTGGATTTTCGTCAAATTTTTCTGTCCAAGTTTTCCCCTCCACCCCTCCCCCCGCCAACCCCCACCCCCCTCCACCCCTACCCCTCCACCACCACCACACCTCCACCCACCCTCCACTCCCACCCCCTCCATCCCTTCCACCACCCCCTCCAACCCTCCTCCCTCCACCCCCTCCACCCATCCCCTCCACCAATCCCCTCCTCCACCCCCACCCCCTCCATCCCCTCCACCACCCCCTCCTCCTTCCCCCCCCCACCTCCCCCCTCCATTCGCTTCCCCTCCCCCCTCTCCATCCACCCCCTTTCCCCCCTCCACCACCTCCCCTCCTCCATTTCCCCCTCCTCCTCCACCACCACCCCTCCCCCCCACCCCCCCCCCTCTCCATTCCCCCCTCCATTCTTCCCCCCCTCTCTCTCTCTCTTCCCCCCTCCCCCCCCTCTCTCTCTCTCTCTTCCCCCCTCTCTCTCTCTCTCTCTCTCTCTCTCTCTGTCTCTCTCTCTCTCTCTCTCTCTCTTTCCAACCCCTCCTCCCTCTTCTCTCTCGCTCTCTCTCTCTTTGTCTCTCTCTCTCTCTCTCTCTTGCTCTCTCTTCCCCCCTCCCTCTCTCTCTCTTCTCTCTCTCTCTCTTCTCACTTCCCCCCCCCTTCTCTCTCTCTCTCTCTTCTCTCTTTCCCCCCTCCCCTCCCTCCTCTCTCTCTCTCTCTCTCTCTCTCTCTCTCTCTCTCTCTCTCTCTCTCTCTCTCTCTCTATCTCTCCTCTCCCTACCCCCCCTCCCCCTCTCCTTGGCCGACCGTGCACCAATTCGACTCAATACTAAGGGCTTAAGCCCTTAGTCTCAAGGCTGCACGGCAGCCAAGGCACTTGCCATCATGGCGATGCCAACGCAGTGCAGCACCCCCGTGCGGTGGCATAGTCAACCACCAACAGCGGCACCAGCGTGGTGCAACGCCCACCCACGGTGGCACAGTCGGCCACCAACGACGGTGCACTTGCTAGACGCAATGGTAGCCAGCCAACGATGCCCGCCCGATGCACAGCAACGTGGCCTCAGCTGCCTCAAGTCTCAGCTACCTTAGGACTTCAAAGGCCTCCATAGCAATCCCCCTCCTTCAATCTCCAACCCCCCCTCCGATCACAAAACCTCCTGCCCCCTCAAATGCATACCGCTGCCGCCCGACGCCACCCCCCATCTTTTTTTTAAAAAAAACTTGATTGAATTATTTAAATTTTAAAAAAAAACCCTAAACTAGCCTTTGTTAGGTTAGTGTAACCTAGGTTAGGTTAGATTTTATCTAGGTTAGTTAGGTTTTAATTAAGTTAGTTATTAGCTACATTATACACTGTTTTTGCCTTAGTGTCATGCACCACCGTAAAAAAACACGGTCCTAGATGTGTTATTTGATTAAGTACTGATGGGATGGGCATGCCACTTTGCATGTAAGTCAATATCACCTAGTTTAAGGTATGTGCAAAGTATTGTGCCCATCAGATATGCTTCGCATTATCGATCAAGCATAAAACACCGTTTTTGCCTAGTGTGATGCACAATCATAAGAAAACACAGTCCTAGGTGTGTTATTCAAACAAGTACTTATCAGATGGGGGCTCCACTTTGCATGCAAGTCAAGTTCAACTATGTTGAGGTGCGTGCAAGGTATTGTGCCCATCGGATATGCTTTGCATGGTCGATCATGCATTATACACCGTTTTTCCCCTAATGTTATACACATCCATAAAAAAGCACGCTCTTAGGTGTGTTATCCGACCAAGTACTTATTGGATGGGTGTGCCTCTTTGCAAAAAAGTGAATAACACCTAGGTTGAGGTGCAGGTAAAGTATTGTGCCCATCAGATATCCATTGCATGGTCGATTGAGCATTAAATACCGTTTTTGCCTTAGTGTCTAGCACATCTGTAAAAAAACACGCTTCTACGTGTGTTATCCGATCAAGTACTTATCGTATGGACATGCCACTTTGCATGCAACTCAATAAAAACTAGGTTGTAGTGCTTGCAAAGTATTGTGCCCATCGTATATGCTTTGCATGGTATATCATACATTAAACACCGTTTGTGCCTCAATGTCATGCATAACCATAAAAAACAACACTTTTAGGTGTGTTATCCGACCAAGTGCTTATCGGATGGGTGTACCACTTTGCATGAAACTCAATACCACCATGGTTGAGGCACATGCAAATTATTTTATGCATCGGTTATGCTTTGGATGGTCAAGGGAGCATTAAATACCGTTTTTGCCTTAGTGTGATGCACAATCATCCAAAAACACGGTCCTAGGTGTGTTATTCGAACAAGTGCTTATTGGATGGGGGCATGTCTTTGCACACAATTCAATGCCACCTAGGTTAAGGTGTGCATAAAGTATTGTGCCCATTGGATATGCTTTCCATTGTCAATCATGCATTATATACCATTTTCATCCTTGTGTTATGCACTACCATCAAAAAACACGCTCCAAGGTGTGTTATCTGAACAAGTAATTATGATATGGGCATGTCACTTTGCATGCAACTAAACACCATGTAGGTTGAGACATATGCAAAGTGTTGTGCCCATCAGATAAGCTTTGCATAGGCAATCATGCATTATACACTATTTTTACCTTAGTGTCATGCACAATCGTAAAAAAATACGGTCCTAGATGTGTTATTTGAACAAGTACTTATGGGATGGGCACGCCACTTTGCATGTAAGTCAATTTCACCTAGTTTAAGGTGTGTGCAAAGTATTGTGCCCATCAGATATTCTTTGCTTTGTCGATCAAGCATAAAACTCCGTTTTTGCCTTAGTGTGATGCACAACCATAAGAAAACACGGTCCTAGGTGTGTTATTCAAACAAGTACTTATCAGATGGGGGCTCCACTTTGCACGCAAGTCAAGTTCAACTGAGTTTGCAAGGTTCTTGCAGGAGCATGGTATAAAGCAGCAATATTCATGCAGTCATACCCCACAGCAAAATGGAATTGCAGAAAGAAAAAACAGGCATATTGGAGAGGTATCTCGGGCTATGCTAAATGAAAAAGATCTACCAGATTATTATTGGGCTGAAGCAGTTGCTACAGCAGTCTATATAATGAACAGGACTCCCACTGCAGCAATACATGGCATGACGCCAGAGGAGATGTATACTGGTAGGAAACCAGATATTTCTCATTTGAAGATTTTTGGTTGCATTGCCTATGTCCATGTGCCAGATGAGTTGAGGTCCAAGTTGGATCCAAAAGCTGAGAAGTGCATCTTTATTGGTTATTCTCTGCAGCAGAAAGGGTATAGATGCTATAACCCTTCTACACGTAAGTTCACAGTGAGCAGAGATGTTGTTTTTGATGAGATGAGCAGCTAGTATAAACCAGTAAATGTGATGATTGATGTAGATGCACAAAATGGTAATGCTGCACAGAATGCACAGCAGCAATCACAAAATATCAGTGGACGTGGAGTGTCCTCTACCAGTGGTTCACATACTTCGCCATGGACAGGCAGATTGAGATCAGGAGAATCCCCTCAAAGCAATGCAGAGAGTGGTATGCAGGTATCACGAAAAGGAAAAGAGAAGGTAGATCAGCCCATGTATGATGTGAATGCAGGTCACTCTTGTGTGGATGGTGAATCCAGTGGCTCAGAACAGAGCATTGATGATGAGTTGGGTATTCCTTCTATTGTTACACCTGGAGTAAGGAAGACCAGGGATGTTTTGAGAGCACCTAGAAGTGAGCCTATTTTGCACAGGTCTACCAGGGTTAGGTATCCTGTGGATAGGCTGAAATATGATGGATTTACAGCCATTCACTATGCCTATATGGTCAAAGTGATACAGGAACCAGAACCCACTTCTTTTGAGCAAGCCATGGAAAATGAAAAATGGGAGAAAGCCATGGATGAAGAAATGGATGCCTTAGATGCTAATGCTACATGGGAATTGGTGCCTTTGCCTAAAGGCAAGAATGCAATTGGTTGTAAGTGGGTTTATAAGATCAAGCACAATGCAGATGGTTCTGTGAATAGATACAAGGCAAGATTAGTTGTCAAGGGGTATGCACAGACATATGGCATTGATTATGAAGAAACTTTCAGCTCGATTGCAAGGATGGCAACCGTAAGAGTAGCCATTGCTATGGCTGCATCAAAGGGATGGTCTTTACATCAGATGGATGTAAAGAATGCCTTCTTGCATGGTGATTTGCAAGAAGAGGTCTTTATGGAGCAGCCAGCAGGTTATGTTCATGCTATTCATCCCGAGTTTGTTTGCAGGTTGAAGAAAGCCTTGTATGGCTTAAAGCAAGCACCTAGAGCATGGTCTGACAAGATAGGACAGTATCTTGTCACTATTGGCTTTCAGATTTCCAAGGCAGATTTCTCACTCTATGTGAGAAAAACAGAGAAAGGGATAATGATGCTGGTCAGTTATGTTGATGATTTGATCATCACAGGTGATAGTGATGAAGATATCCTTCATGTGAAAATGCTATTGAGGCAGAAGTTTGAGATGAAGGATTTGGGAGAGCTGCGTTATTTCTTGGGCATTGAGGTGATTAGATCACCAAGTGGGATATAGCTCTTGCAGAGGCAGTATGGATTGGACATGCTGTCCAAATATGGGATGACAGGCTGTAAGCCTATTTCAGTTCCTTTGGAGCAGAATGTGAAGCTGAGCGCAGATGCAGGTGAGCTTCTGGAGGACCCTACTATGTACAAATGCATAGTAGGAAGTTTGATTTACATGACTATTACCAGGCCAGATTTGAGCTATGCTGTTGGGTTGGTAAGTCAGTTTATGCAGGCTCCAAGGAAACCGCATTTGGATGCGGCTAGACGCATACTCAGGTATGTGAAGTCCACATTGCAGTATGGACTATTTTATGAGGCTGGGGTTCAGATACAGTTGCATGGATACACTGATGCTGATTGGGCTGGTAGCATTTCAGATAGACGATCTACCAGTGGATATGTGTTCTCTTTTGGGAGTGCTGCAGTCACTTGGAGCAGCAAGAAACAGCCTACAGTTGCCTTGTCAAGCACAGAGGCTGAGTACAGGGGTGCAGCAATGGCTGCATGTGAGGTAGCTTGGTTGCATAAGCTACTTTATGATATGCATCAGTCTACAGATGGGCCGGTTGTCATTATTGTGACAATATGAGCAGTATACATTTGGCAAAGAACCCAGTCTTTCATGCTAGAACAAAGCACATTGAGGTGCATTATCACTATGTGCGGGAGAAGGTTTTACTAGGTCTTATTGATCTAGTTTATGTCAGCACAGAGGATCAGGTAGCTGACATATTCATGAAAGCATTGGGCGCAGAGAAGCTGCGCAAGTTCAGAGACCTGCTTGGTGTGCAGGATTTGGGATTGAGCTCGAGGGGGAGTGTTGAGATATCGAGCTCCACTCGCGATATGCCAGGGTGACTATTGTGCATTTATGTCACCGACTTGTTAGCTGGAGATGCGGTTGGTACACCGCCCACGAATAATAGCTGGATGATAGCTATCCTTATCTACACTAGTTCGTGGCTCAGTTAGTATGCCACCTTAGTTAGTTGAGTTTGGTTTGAGACCCACATATAGGGTTCTTCTATTTCTGTGTACTTGAGTTCTTTTGGCTTTCACAACTAAGAAGAGGAAAACTGTTTTCAGCCTCCACCTTTGTGTGTATTCCCCCATTTGTGCATGTGAGAAAGCCGTAAGTGAGACTCCTTCCCTCTCTCCCACTATCTTCACATATAGCCCCAACAGCTTTGGTAGGTGGACTCGATATCACATGGGCAGAAAAGCTTGGTTTCTTGATCAAAAGAAAAATAGACTCTTTCTACTTATGTCAAAAAGGGAGTTCAATGATGGTGATGACCCATGGGATGCTACATTCTCTAAGAAAGATATGACTTCAAGCCTTGTAGTAAGCATAATGATAGAGCCAAAACAGACTTTTATGGATATTTTCACAAAGAGTTCAGATCCTAAAGTTGGCGGTCTTCATTTTGTTATGTCAAGAAGAGACTCAAAGACCTTTGTGATGCTGCCTCCTCAACCATCAAAGTTTCCAAAGCTGCAAAGTGCATTGGAGGCTCTTGCATTTACTTGGGAGTGATTTTCAAGTGTGGTGGCAAAAAAGATGCATGCAAAGATTATGTTTGAGTAATTTCAAGATGCACAATATGCACCTCAGTCATCAGATCACCAAAGAAGGAAAGGAGGTCAAAAGACTACCTTTAGAACAATTTGCAAAGATATCTTCATTCCATTGTTATCCTGCAACCATCTGTATATTCAAGCATGAGATCAAGTATTTAATTGAGTCCGAAAGACTTAATCTCATTATGTCCATGGAAAGCGTATGATATCCTCAACATCAGAGGTCTTATAGAAGGCAAGGGTTATATGGACAACAGTTGGTTCTCCAAACCCTGATTTGAAGAGAAAGGTCACAAATGCAGATGCCGACACACTCACAAACTTCTATACTTCTTTGAGTATAGTTGTGCCTAGGGGAACTTAAGAGCGAGAAGAAAATATGACAAGCCTCAAGGTGGTGAGAAAAAGATATGCCGACTACACTTCCATCATTTTTCGTCCTGTTGAAGTGTTCAATGAGATGCTTGAAGTGTGCATTGCATGTGAGCGTGGAGAGTTGACTTATGAAGCTCATTTTTTTATCTTCGACAAGTCAAAGGTAATGGATAAAAAGGAGTTGACCGCAAGGATGTGGAGGCCTATAAAGTACTTACTTGACAAGTATGAATCCATGGCAGCATAGAAACTTTTAAAGAAAGAATGGATTTTTGGAAAGAAAGACAAAGACCATTGCTTGGAAGAATGCATCAATGTACAGGTGTGGCGTGATGCAATGCATAGTGCCATTAAGTATTTGTTGTCAGAGAAACAAATCCAACTTAGTCATTTTAACATTGACTATAATGTGGTCAAGCATATAGCTTCTTTGTCAACACACAAGGTAAAGCTATGGGCAAACAAGTGGATTAAAAAGGATGAACATGGGTCAAAAATAGTAACCTCTCACATGAGAAAAGAAATCCCACAATAGGTGATTGCATATGTGGAAAGTTTGATCAGTGAGATAAGGATGCCAACAGATATGCATCAAAGCTTTCAATTCAATGTAGACGTTACATTAGAGTCTGGAAAGCTTGTGAACTTCAGGGGAGTTTCAGAATATGACTTCATCAAGAATGAGTTAGCATGGGACAAGCCACAACTCTTCTTCATCAATAAAGTTTCTAGCGATGACATCCATAACTTCACTGATAGAATAGTATATACCACCATTAGCAAAGTGGCAATTTGCAACATTGTCATTTTTGTTGATAAAAAAGACAAAGAAGCCATGCAGGTTACTCTAGAGCGAGCATATTCATCAGATTTGAAGATCTGTAGTGGTGTTTATGCAACAAAGAGAGGCAAGAGAGAAAGTGGCATAGCGATTCAATCTCTTGAATCATTCTTCTTGTGTATGCGGAGTCCCAACCCTAATCACTCCTTACAAAAGAACATAAGAGGGAATTCAAATAATTTGAGATTGATGCTAGAAGAGCAAGATATTCCGGTCCATACTTTTAAAAAAAACAACTATAGAAGTCCAGCAAAAGTGGGAGTCTCCTGCTTACCATGGTGGAGAATTTGCTGCCGGCATGTTGGGAGATCACCTTGTGCAGGATGGGATATTTATTTGAGGATCTCCTCAAAAAAGAGAACACAAATATTATTAAAAACAAGCATTTCATGGCCTATTTTCAGCTTCAAGCATATCTGACCATAGGCTATGAAAAAGAGGTAGAGCACAAGGGGAGTGATGACATGGCTGATGACCTCAAAGATCATAATGTCCTAGTTGATGATGATGAAGAGATGGACTTACATGACCCATTCAGAGAGAGGTTGATGGATGAAGAGAAAGATGATGATGCCTTCCTTTTGATAATAATGGCTCATAGGGTTATGTAAAAAGGCCACTACGACAACGCTTAGTGGTATGAGCTCTCTATTTCTCAACTAAATACCATTTTAAAATAAGATTTAAATTTACAGATAATGAATCTAATCTCTTATGTCTGTTTACAAGAAATAGAGGGAGAAAAAATGGATGAAATCAATATGGAGGCACTCCCTTCTACTTCAGCAGTGCAACCACCTCTAAATTTGGTTGAAGAATCCCATGAGCAGAAGAGCTTTGAAGACACCATAGAAAAGTAGAGTGACCGCAAACATAGAATACAAGCTATGACAGAGACCCATTCTACAAATTTGGCTGCATTGGATAAAATGGAAAGCTCATTTGAAGTTAGGGTCGTTTTGAAACGAGAACCTCAGTATTTGAGCTTTGGTAGAGAGGAGGTTTCAATCCTCTCCAATCCTTTAAAAGAGGTTAATGACAATGTTATCCTGGCCATTCTCAGGTAACATTTGTTTATTTGTTGTTACTTCAATGAGCTAATGTTTGTTTATTTGTTTACAGTGTAGTTATATCTCAGTTTCCTAGTGCAGGGTGCAGAATCATGTCTATGAGCTAACATTTGTTTATTTCTTGGTGCAGTGTAGTTATATCTTAGCTTCCTAGTGTAGTGCAGAATCGTGTCTACATGCTCGATTCTCTCCTTTCTTCTATTCTTAGCTCTCCTCAAAAGACTATAGAAGATGTTTGTACCTGGTTAAGCCCTTTGAATTTAGATGGGGTGCGAGTCATCTTTATGCCTTATCATGAGGAGTAAGTATCAACTCCAACCTTATTTTTACTATTTCTTTGGCAAGTTTGTGTTAAACAATAATCATTTTTAATTTGGTTGTGTAGCTCAGATTGGAGTCTAATCGCTTAGGACCTTGAAGTCAACCATTTGTGGTTTGTGAATTCAATGGCAGGCTATCATGCCAACTCCCCAAGGTAATTGTTCTCTTAATATTTTTGTTACTTTCTTATTTTGTATCATGTGATCATGACATATTAATATATTCATATGTCATGATTGACAATGTTGCATATCGGCCTAGTATCTGCTACTATCAGAACAACCAGGGAGCAACAAGACCAAGGTAGAATTCAAATGATGTCTACCAGTGGAGCAAAAAGATGGGCACAGCTTTGGGTGGAGAGTTGCCTACAATTGCATGTTGTTTCTTAGAGAGATTTTTTATTTGGAGTTACCAATCAAAATGGGATCATATACAGAAGCTGATCTACTAGTGTTTCGAGCTGAGAGTATTCAGTGCCTAATTGTTACGATTGGGAAACAACCTGAAAATATGACTACATTGCAGCATGTATAAAACCTTGTCTTTATACTTGTATGCTTGTTCAAGCCTTTATTTGGGATGTGTAAATCTCATAACTTTTTTATATTTTCCTCCAAGAGGAGAAGAGACTGAGTCTAATGAAAGCATGCTATCTTTATACTTCTATGATTATTTAAGCCTTTATTTGGGATGTGTAAATCTCATAACTTTTTTAATTTTTCCTCAAAGAGGAGAAGAGACTCAGTCTAATGAAAGCATGTATGAAACATTATCTTTATACTTCTATGCAGTCTAATGAAAAAACCATTATTAATGTTGGGGAACAACCTGAAAATATGACTACATTGCAGCATGTATGAAATCTTATTTTTATATTTCTATGCTTGTTTAAGCCTTTATTTGGGATGTGTAAATCTCATAACTTTTTTATATTTTTATAATAGGAGGATGTAGAAGACATAGCAAGTGAAGAAGAATATGATGTAGACCACTCTCTCAATAAGATGAGTCATGAAAATATGACTCTATTGTAGTAGAAACGCTATGTTGTTAATTCGACAACAGCCTCATACTTTTGAATTTGGTGAAGAGGAGATTTTAATCCTCTTGAATCTTAAGAAAGATGTTAATGTCAAAATCATTACAACCATCCTCAGGTTTGATGCAACCTTTTCCTTGGCTTTATACTTTCGTATTTTGATTAGACCCAATAAGCTAATACTTTTCTTTTTTGTGTAGTAATGTTATAGCAAATTTTTCTCAAAATATACAGAGTTTCATATATGCTCAATTCTCTTATTTTTGAAGTGCTTAGCAACAAAAAAAATAACATAGAGGATTTTTGCAAGTGGTTGAAGCATGTTCCTATGAATGATATCTTTACATCATATTATGAGAAGTAAGCAGCAAACCGTACTTGTTTTTTCTATTGCATTGCTAGAATTGTCTCAAACACAGTAATTATTCTTTATTGATAATTTCTTACCTATTACAACTTTAGAAAACACATAAGCCTTTATGGAATTAAATTTTCATCACTTGACTATTACACCATTAGAGAGAGCATATGCCCTCGAAAGTGCCTACTATGCCATTGGCTTCATGAAAGCAAGCAGACTTTAAAGCCACAGGCCATGCTAACCAGGGTTGTTTCCTCACAGACTCTCCTCACAACCTGTTTCGAATCTTCCACCAACTTGTAAGCATTCAACAACTCCTCTTTTCGCTCTTAGCTTTCCTCATATTCACCATTTTGTTCAATATAGCTTCTAGCCACCGCCATATCCTGTACGAAAATTTAGCTCGTTAGCATAAGTACATGATTAAAAGAAGCAAAAAAGAAAGCTAGAGATATTCACCTCTTCTACTGAGTTCAAATCAAGCAGCCATGTGCATAACATATCCTCCTCGAATGATTTTCCCTTCATGGGTCCATACAAAAGGGATCTAAGACAAAATTTGAGTTCAGTAAATGAAGTCAAGTAGTAACTGGCCATTGTCTTAGAGGGAAAGTGAGAGTAAAAGAGTGAGGGAGCGATAGTGAGGGATGCACAGTGAGCCGCCCCTCCTTCAAGAGTGATAGAAAGTGAGGGAACAGAAAATGATGTAAAGTGAAAGAAGAATACAAGTTAATGAGGACTAGGATGTAAGAAATAAGAGAGTATTTGTGGAAGGACTAGGAGGGAAAAATACAAGTTCACTAATGCATGATGTATTCGCTATGATAAGGATAAGGGTTGGAATAAAGTGAGTGAAGCATTGGGAATGCTCTACTTTAAGTGAGTGGAGACGGTCCAACTGACACTTTAACCCATATTATGTAATGAAAGGTTTGGAATAAAATCTTGCAGAGCATTGGGAATTGATACTTTGAAGTGAAATATTACAAATAATTATTATGCTCTTCTCATCACATATTTATTTCCAAATAATCACATCATCACACATTCATATCATAATTCTCATCACACAAGGTTATATTTCCAAATAATCACATCATCACACATTCATATTATAAAATTGTGTGCATGAAATAAATATATAAATATCATGAGTAAATGCCACTTAAGTAATAAGTCACAAATTGGTGTATAATCAACAAAAACAACATCATGATTCAATACATTACAACAAATAAATGTCAACCATAATACTCATGGAATAAACAACATCATGAGAATATGCTCCTCATGCATATATACAAAAACAACATCATACATGCATCACAACTCTTCTGATGCTTCTAGTGGAGGCTGTGGCAACTCTTCTGATGCTTTCAGTGGAGGCTGTGGTGCTCTAGGTGTACACTGAACCTCTACTTCTTCTATAGTGTGTACTTCTTCTGTGTACTTCTTCTGTATACTTCTTCTGTAGTGTGTAGTGCTTTCAGAGTAGACTCAATATCCTCTTCCTTAAATGCAAGCGGAGGCTGTGGCAACTCTTTTGATGCTTCCAGTGGAGGCTGTGGTGCTCTAGGTGTACACTGAGTCTCTACTTCTTCTGTGGTGTGTAGTGCTTTCGTAGTAGACTCATGTTCTTCTCTTCCTTAAATGCAAGCTCTGATATTGCTTTAGTTGCATGTTGTATTCCAATGGCAGCAATTTCTAGAATGATTTTAGCCCTAAACAATTGTATATCCTCCTCTGAATATTTTAGCTCCAAAGAATCTTCCGATGAGATTTGTGGTTTAAGTGAGAAATTTTCTTTGAAAATCAACATGCAGTTATAGGCAACTCTCCACCCACAGCGATGCCCATCTTCTTGCTCTACTACTAAACACCTTTGGAAGTCTAGCGAGTCTTTATATTGTCCTGTTTCTCTGATAGCAGATACCAACTTCTCAACTGACCTACTCATCATGACATATTGAAAAAACTTAGTATGCCTATTATATAAGATACATAATATAGAAGTAACAACAAATCAATAGAATACTTACGTTTGCACTAAGCCATGAAAGCCTACAATCGAGTTGACAAACCAACAATAGTTGTCTTCAAGGTCCCAAACCACCGAACTCCAATGTTCCCTACATGAATAATTAAGAACCATTATTATTTAACACAATGTTGCCAGTATAAGATGAAAATAAAGGTTGCAATGGTACTTACATCTCGTGATATGCCATAAATAGGACTTGCACACCATCTAAATGTAAAGGCTATAACCATTTACAAACATCGACTGTCGTCTTTTTGCTATCGCTAAGTATAGGAGAAAGGAGGGAATCCAACATATACACACAGTTTTGTACTGATCTACAAAATCGTGAGATAACTATACTGCACCAACAAATAAATGAATATTAGCTTATCAGATTTAATCAAAATATTGAATTATCAAGCAGAGAAAAAGTTTGTATTGAACCTAAGAATGGCCATCATAACATTGTTATCGACCTCATTTGAAGCTCCCAAGAGGATTGAAATCTCCTCTCCACCAAATTCAAGATACTAAGGTTTATGTTGAATCATAACCCTAACATTAAAAGAGCTTCCCAATTCTTCCAATGAAGCCATGTTTGTAGAGTTGAGGTCTTCTATCCCCTTTGACTCTTTGACGACATTCATTTCGCACCCCTTTGAGCCATTATCTATTTGACTTGTGGGAGGGTCCATAATGTTGCCCTTAATGATTGCTCGAATGGTACATGTTATAAATGCATAGAGATGCAAGTCCATATATGTTGACAGTGTGGTGTCATTCTGTATCTCAAAAATTTGACTAAGTACCAAAAACCAATTGTAGCCCACCCTCCATCCACAATTGTAATGTGGCTATCCTCTTAATGTGATATCTGACATGTTATATACTCTATTTGTTGTGCCAAGTCACATTGCCACATTACTATGTCGATAGCACCTACCAACTTTTGAGCCGATCTGCATATCAAAACATATAACAAGAGTGAATATGTGCATTTCCTATCAATCTACATGTGAAGAAGTAACAATAAGTGTAGTCTTTACTTACTCTAACACAGTGCCATGGATGGATGCCATTAAGTTGGCAAAGAAGCACTTCTTAGCAAAGATGTCCAGGACCACCAAACTCCAATCAAACTTGAAACCTAACTTGAAATGACTTCTCCATCTGCTCCAACATATGATTATTTTCTAGACACATCCGCCAGAGCAGCTTTGCTTTCTTGAGATGAGCTTCCTATATTCTCTACTCCAGCTATGTCCTTCTCATCCTCCTCCTTTTCCTCCTCCTATAAAAGGATAAAATAATTATGAGATTCAAAATTTTAAATTAATTATAATTTAGAAAAGAATTTTAAATAAATAAAGAAAATTAAAGATAAGTTTTCATACCTCTAGATATCTTCGTGGTCTTTTTATGTAACCTTCTGTTCCTTACTATCGCTAGTGTCCTCACTATCATATCCAGAGCTTTCAGCATTTTCATCATCTTTCTTGCTCTCATCATACATGGCCATCTCTATGTAAGCATCCGCTTCATGTGAGATCGAACCTTTCTTATCATACTTTATTATGAGAGAAGCCACGGTATCAAGGTATTCCAAGCAAGGAGGGCTCTTAACAATATTTACATGGTGTCCTTTTCCAAATAAGAGCTTGAAACAAAGGTCCCATTCGACACAATGTGACTTCCCATCTAGACGGCAACAAAAATTCCATCATACTAATTAAAAGATCGGCACTTTTTGCTGGCCTTTCATAGTGATTTGCGTTGTTGCGATGGAGGGGACTTGGAGCTTCATGCTCTTCCAACACTAGTTGCAATCTCTTTGCATTCCCTCTTATGTTGTTCTTAAGGAGTGATCATTGTAAGGGCTCTTCATGCACAAGAAAAAGGTTTCAAGACTGTATCTTGAGACCGCATTCTCTCTTGTCCCTCTTTCTTGAGTATATACCATTGTAAATCTTAAGCTCATTGCCATATTGTTTTTCTAGGGTAGCATACATTTTTCCTTGTCATCTTTATCAGCAAATATGACTATGTTACATAGTCCCACTCTACCAATGGTGGTATGTAATATTCTGTCATTGGTGGTATGTAATATTCTATCAAGGAGTTGACGAATGTCATCTGGTGATATTTCATAGATAAAGAAAAGCTCAAGCCTCTCCTAAGCAGTGTCGTCGGACAAAAAATCATTCAATAAAACTCCCTTTCACTCAACACTCTTTCCAAACTCTGAAATGATCTCATGTATGAAAAAAAATCCCTTGTTCAAAGTTTTTGCTTTTCTAAGAGAGTGCTTATTGATGACTTTTTGTGCATATTCATACACATTTTCTGAAATGTCACTTGCCATAGGAGTAATTTTAGATCCATCATCTTCTACCTTCACCCATTTATGCGCCCAAGCCTTCTATTTAGTCGATGGTAAATCTGATGCGATCTGCCTCATAATGCTATGATCAATTTTACATTGGCTGATTGAAATATTTTTTTCTGCCAACAAATATTCAATTGCACTCTTTACTGCATCACACTTGACCTGTTGGATGATGCAATCTTTCATGCAATGATCTTTATCCTTTTTGCCAAAAAACCATTCTTTGGACATTAATTTCTCTGTGGCAAGACTTGCATATTTGTCTAGCAAGTCTCGTAGAGGCCTCCACATCCGAGCCGTCAACTCTTTTTTCTCAATCTTCTTTGCCTTGGCTTTAATCAATGATGGAGCCTCATATGTGACATTTCCCTTCTCACATGCAAGACACATGTCTTTTATTTGATGAAAAACTTCATCACTATGAAAAAGTATGTTTGTGTAGTCTTGATACATGTCCCTTACTGTCTTAAAGCTTGTAATCACCTCTGTTCTTTCCTGCTTTCCCCTTGGTACAATGGCACTCAAGAATGTGTAGAAGTCAATAAGATTATCCGCTTCCACTTTAGTTGCAGTTCTTTTGAGAGTGGTCACAGGAGAATGAAAAGTTCTCCATATGCTCCTAGCTTTGAGCAACATCTCTGAAGTGGAGGTGATCTTTCGTAGTGCATGAATGTCATGATTAAATCTTTCCAACTCAATCAAATATTTTTTCTCGTTGTTGAAGATACAAATGCATGCAGAATAGTAGTGGAATTGAGGCACACTCGCGAAGGTTTGATAAGTAATTTCTCCTTTGTTGTATGCCTCTCTAGAACGCTCATTACAAGCATAGGCATAGTGCTGACCATCTATTGCCTCAAATGTGCAATGAGCTAAGAAATTTCTCTTGGCATCCTTTATATGTCGTTCTGGATCATTCACTGAACTCTGTCCTTCTTGAAGTGAGGGAACTTGTTTTCCGAGGAACTTAGTGAATTGTATCTCAAAATCTATAGGCTGAAAGAAATTGATGGATTGACTAGAATCTCCTTTGACTGCCTAGAATGCCCTTGGATGGAGTGCCAAATTAGAAGCAACTAGTTTTTTTCCATCAATCAAAGCCTGAAAATTCTTTTCAGCATAGACAATATCTAAGGTCCTACTGTTGGTGAAGACGCTTGCTTTGACCATCATTGAAGCATGTATAACTTGAGTCTTCTGGCCCCATATATATCCTGGATCCTCATTTGTCACAGACTCATTCAAGCGAAGATTTAGGTTCTTCATTGTTGATAACATTTCTGCTTCTGAATCTGACTCCATTTCAAGACCCTCTGCATCCTCTTCATATTCTTCCTCTTCTCTTCTTTGCCCTTTCTTTGTATATGAATGACCTCTTTTTCGAGTTATAGCACTTGGAACCGTAGCTCGTGAAGTAACTCGCCTTTTGCATTTGACTTCGGGGTTTATTTTTTAGGGGCTCTATGTGAACCGCTTTAGATCGCCCTACTTCTTCTTCTATTGCCTCAACTTCAAGTATACTCAAGGGCTACACTTGTTCTGTTATTCCATCAACTTCATGAGTTACACAATCTAAGTGAGTAATACCATGAATGAGAGATGCATGTGCATGTCCTGTCTCATCTGATGCATGTCGTGTCTCAGCCAATTCAATTCCTGTCTCAGATGTAGATCCCTTGTAAGCATCCACGTGTACAAGACCCTCATCCAATGCTACAATGTGTTCTGTCTCATCCACTCCAGTTTCTCTCTCATTTGTATTACCATAGACCAGGTCTACATGGTGTGTCTCATCACTTCCTTTCTCATGTGTGGATTCTTGTCCCTTAGGTCCCTCCAATGAAGTTGAACCTTGTTCAATGACACCCTAAAAGTATTCAAGGATTATCTTTGACTGCATTTTTCTTGCTTCCTCAATGGGAAATTCCTCACACACATGTTGGAGGATCTCCAATGCAGGAACCAATTCAGGAAATCTAGATGCTTTTGGCGGCAGCATCACAAAGTGCATTGCATCTTTCTTTGAAAGAAGAAACAATCTGTTGCTCATTCTTGACTTTGTGTAAATCATCATTGTATTGCTATCTTTTTCAATTTTTATTCCTAGTAAGGTGCCCCCTTGAATCAAATTGCTCTTTGAGAAAGATACATCTGATGCCTACTCATCTTTCTCTAACTCTCTCTTTGTCATCACTAGAATGAGATTTCCTTTGCTTAGTACCAAGGACCATGCTTTCTTTGTTGTGTCAACAATGGTCCAATTTGTGAAGTCCTTTGGGGCATAAATTCTTCCATTGTATTTCAGTGTCATACCATTAACAAATGTTGTAGCCTCAAGATCCATCCTATATTAAAGCACAACAAAAATTTTAGGTACAAATAATATAATACTTTTTCATGAAAACTACAATTACTTTGATAAATCAAAAGTACAATGAGTCCCATTGATACACCTCAAGTTTTCATTCTTCACAATCATATAAGTGTCAATTTCATGCTTTGGGAATAGCCTAAAAGGCTTTACAAGGCTTAGATACATGCATAAATGTGAAAAAAAATAAGGATTTATGACAAACTTGTGGATAGTGTAAAATGAAATAAAGTACAATTGAATACAAATCTGAAGTCTGTCTGATATAAGTGCAATATGCTCTGTCAACTCCCACAACTGGTACAAATATAATGTGCTCTGTCCAGTCCCATAACTGATTCAACTGTAATCTGTCCTGTGCACTTCCAATCATCTTGAAAGTCTGAAAATCTTGATCGTTACTTAAATGGTAGGGTTGTTGTGAGTGTCAAATCGAATGTGAACGAATGGACTGACTCCGATTAGGAACTAGTCGGTAAATTGTGAGCATGGCTTTGATTGGTTTTTTTGGAGTTCTCTCCTCTAAGGACAAACTAATCTATGCTAATCTAGACTACACCAACTGTCGAAGCGAAGAAAAGCAATAAATAATTTCATTTCCATTGTTCTAAAAAGATAAAATTTTTATTTACAAAAACTAATTTACTTACAACTCATAAGAATTTAACATTCACATTAATAAGAAGTTAAAATCTTAATAAATTTAAATTTGACTTTATGAAAATTAATAAAAACTAAAAATTTATATTGACTCCAAACCCTAAACCCTAAACCCTAAACCCTAACCCCTAAGCCCTAAACCCGAAACCCAAACCCTCAAATCCTAAAACCTAACCCCCAAACCCTAAACCCTAAGCCCAATCCCCCCAACCCTTAACCCTAACCCTAAACTCCAAACCTTAAACCCTAATCCCAAACTCCCAAACCCTAAATCCTAACCCCCAAACCCTAAAACCTAATCCCCAAACCCTAAACCCTAAACCCAAACCCTAAACCCTAAACCCTAAACCCAAACCCCCAAACCCTAAACCCTAAACCCAAACTCCCAAACCCTAACCCCTAAACCCTCAAACTCCCAAACCCTAAACCTAAACACCCAAACCTTAAACCCTAAATCCAAACCCTAAACCCTAAACCCTAAATCCCAAAACCTAAACCCTAAACCCTAACCCCCAAATACTAACCCCCTAAACACTAACCCCAAACCCTAAGCCCTAACTCCCAAACCCTAAACCCTAAACCCTAAACCCCCAATTCCCAAACCCCCAAACCCTTTTTTAATTCAAATTAATTTAACTTAAAACTAATAAGAATTTCAAATTCACAGTTTAAATTTTGACAAAGTAAATTCTTATTAGTTTGAATCACAAAATTTGAAATATAAATAAATTTAACTTAACTTAAAGTTTACAACATTCATTATCCTGCATGTGTTGTGCCATGCCCACATTTATTTTTCACTTATTAGGTTGTTTCCAAAACAACTTTGAAAGCATACCTGTTCTGTTGATTATCGAAAATGTTAGAACTCGCTTCTTTTCAGGTTTTTGGACTTTGAGAAAACTTTCTTCTTATTTGCGACCACCATTGTGACTTTAGCTTGATGAACTGCCATCAAATAGTGCTTGTAGTTCCATCCGAGTGTTGTCTGACTCCTTCTCTGTTGAATTCTTGACAAAATTATACAAGATGTGCACCAAAATCTTGTTCACCGTCTCTACTTGTTTGTTACCTTGTGGGTGGCAAGCTGTGAGCTTTTTGGTCTTCGGGGTCACCTCCTTGATTGTATTTGCTTCTTTCTCCATGCACCTTCTCGGAATTATTTGAACCGCAGCATCAGCCTTGATCTCCGCAGGTGTGAGCATTGATGCTCGTGAGATCGCACAGCATTCCCCTTTGCAATTGCGATAGCACAAGGTGGCATTCATCTAGTCCTCCGATCACCAAACTTGATTGAGTTTTCAAGCCCACAGGATCACCAGTGTTAACAGGGTTGAGTACTCCGCATTTTTGTTTCGGTTGAATGGGTTGCAAGGCAAAGGGTTGATGTTTCCACATGGATCTCTCACCTTACTCTCGAAAATATCCTTAACACATCTTCAAGAGGAAAATCTCTCTGTCTCTCTCTCTCTCTCTGTGTGTCTCTCTCTCTCATTTTGGACTAAAAGACTTAGGAATAGATAATTCGTGAAGCCTAACAAGCAGATAGAGATGATAAGACGGTAATTTGGATTTTATCTTTCAAAACACGTTCACTCAGATACATTCTTTGTCCCATTCTGATCTCCTAATCCTCGCACCTTGTGCGGATTACAGGTTTTTCAATTATGGCTAATCCCAAAAGTTATGACCTTACGCCTATACTTTTTTGGATCACACATATTTTATCTGTATCCGGATGGGAATGTAGCTATGTTAACAAGCACCTGGCATTTTTAGGGAACTCTTCGAGCATGACTTTTGCCCTGACTAGCTGTAGATGGTGAGATACTTGGATGTGCATAGGGAGACGCGACCTCCTGTGTCATGGTTAGCACTCCTGCTTTTAGCTCAAAAGTTGCAAGGGTGCTTGATGAGTAGTAGGTGCCCAATTACGTTTGGCATTAGGCTCTCCTCACTTACGAAATGATTCCTTCCCTCCGACATCTCAGTGAGAGGGGAGCATTTTCAATGCATAGTAAGCATTATTTGAGTATTTTGGGTTCTTAGTCTTGGAAGTCTACCACCATAAAATTATGTATATACTCGAGTAGCTTCCATTAGATGCATTTTGCTTCTCTCAAGCCCTATGAAGCTTTGTGGATTTTCATCTATTCCTCGGGCATACCAAATTATTACACTCTGTCCCACCTAACTTTGGTAGGTCCGTCTCCCATAACATTGTGGCATTTGACCCTTCGTTGGCATCATCCGCTCCTTGTCAAAGCCACATCTATCATGACTTTATGGCCATGCTGCATCTATCAAGACTTTATAGCCATGCTGCATAATCAAGTTAAATCGTTAAGTACATCACTGCTTAGGTGTCTAATTTGTCTCAGTAATTTAAACATCTCTTAGTTTAAACGCCCAACATCATCACACGTCATGAATGACCATGGGAAAATGTGGGATTCAAAGGGCATACCGCCTAGTTGTAAAGCAACATGATAACCACATTTAGCTTTGGAATCACTGTCAGTTTGCATCCCCTTTTATCACAACATACATTGTGTCAATTTGATTGGCATGATGACTATGACTTTGATGTCCTCCATGATAATTTTCTATTCCCAAAATACTTCCTCTATTGTTCCTAAAATCTCTTTTGTTAGTTGGACAAATGATATAATATATTTATAGAGTATCTTTGATGTAGACCCTATGCACTACTTGAAGCAACAGCTAGGGTTCTTTGTAGAGGACACATTAGCCACATAAACAACTATGATGGCTAAAATTAAAGTATAAAAAATTGATCATAATAAGCCCAATGGCCCACATCCACCACCATGGTGGCCACATCAACCACTCAAAATGATGAGCTTCAAGCTCTATGCAAAGCTCGCCAGACAATAGTCAAAGGCTCCTTAAATGGCACATAAGAACAAGAAACAAAACCCTATTAGACAAGGGATTCTCATATAAATTATTTCTCAAAAGTTTTCACCTTGATAGGCAAAAATCATTGTATAGCTAGAAACAATGGGAACAATCTAAATTATAGTTTGCAAAATCATCTATCTCTCAATTTTAAGATTTATTTGCTTCCCCTTAGCACCTATAACTCAAGAGTTACAGGCAAGATAGGTAAATTTGTCGCACGTCCATGCTGTTATTGATTCCCAATAAGTTGTTGAATGAGAATAGCCTTTTACACTTTGATGTTTTACATGCATGCATTCAGTGGGAAAATCTCCTGGGTGGGATGGACTCACACTAGAAACACTAGTTTGCATGACCTTTTGGGACATTCCTTTCCCAATTTTGTTATATGTGGTCAATCGTGTGTGGCTTTCTCAACATATGCCAACTACATGGAAAAAAGACCTGGTATATTGGCCCAAAGAAACAACCTCAATGATGTTTTGCATCCTTTCTAACATGAGTTTATAATATATCAACTACATGGAAGAAGGCCTGGTAAAATTGGTCCCAACGAAACAACCTCAATGATGTTTTGCATCCTTCCTAACATGAATTTATACCATAGAGGCATATTCCTAAGAATATTACAAATGCTTATATAGGTATTGATTTTAAATTAAGCACAACAACACATCCTTATTTTGCAAGTTGATGTGGAAGAGCATTCGATTCTATCTCTTGGATAATAATGCAGATGATCGAAATGATTATGTTGTTGTTATTGATACTCTTGTTGATGCTAATGCTCACTTCCTTGAGATGATCTATCTCTACCTCTTCCTCTCTTTGAGGTTGCAAATGCTTACTCAATGGACTGACCTTTCCTTGCTTGAATGGCTTGAGTCTTGAGTTCCTCACCTAGTAAACTTGATTGTATTTCTTCAAGTGATGAAACTTGTATTTGTATGGCAAGACCCTAACTAGATTCTTACATCCTTCATTAATACCATTAAGGATGACTAGATACATCTTTGCTGGACTCCATAGTCTCTCCTGTGATTGCAAGTTGATTGTTGAAGTCCTTGACTCTTTGATCGATCTGGTTTTTAAGTGTCAAAATCTTGGAAGTGTTCTTAAACTCATAAAGAATAGAGAACATATCCCATGTTGCCTTGGATGTTAGTATTTAATTGCATGACACCTCAAACATTTTTCTTGATCAAGTGATAAACATGATTGTCTTTCTTGTTCCATTCTACCTATGCTTACGCAATGGCAGGATTTGCTCCACGATGTCGTCAGTGGTCTAGGTGTAGACCTCTCTACATACTCCCATTTGTCTTGTAGACCAAGTAGGGTCTCCATTTGATACTTCCAAGTACCATAGTTGGAATTGTCTAGTTTAGCACATGCCTTCAGATTGAGTTTTCTAAATGTAAGCATTATGTGAGAGTACTCAAAGTGTCTGTGAAAATGCTCCTTGTGAAAACTACAATTTTCTCTACTAGTGAAGAAAGAAACTACAATGTAATCCAATGTGTTACAAGACTTGATATGGCAAAAGATGATGAGTATAGCATAGAAAACTTTACAAGGATAGCATGACGAGTATAGCATAGAAAACTTTACAAGGCTAAAAAGTGTACACAAAATGCCAAAAATTTAGTTACTAAGGCTTTATAATAAAGGCATGTGAAATACAAGATGAACAAGGTGCAATATGCCCATTGTTACAATGCCAATATATCTATATCTTGCGAGTTGTGCTCATAGTATTGCAGATGCTCCGGTTTCACGATATGTAATGAGTGTGAAATTGCATGTGAGCCAAGGGACTGAATTTGATAGGAACTAGTCTAGTGAGTTTGGGTAAGGGATCAAATGGATTTTTGGAGTTGAATTTCCTTTGACATAAGGTTGCATGTATGCACATGCATGTAATTCATAGCATACTGAATTATTGCTATTTATTCTCAAATAAGTAAATATATTCTATACGAACATGTAAAATTTTGTAACAAAACTTTATTTTTACATCTTGAAATTTTGTTATCTCAACCTCTCATGTCATATTAATTTAGATTTCCACCACACCATCAGTCATTATAATCTAAAGAAATGATTGTGTGTGTGCGTGCGTGAGCGTGTGAGTGTGTGCATCTTCATGAGTGCATAGTGCATGCGCATGGTTTTTATGAGACTTTGCATTCAAGATGTATCTATGTGTACATGCATATCTTATAATATTGGTTGTGTACATTGAGTTCATTAGCCCTTTTGTCAAATCAAATCGTGCTTCCATTGCCCGGTATTGCTCTCTTGGCTTTCTCCACCTGACCCTATGTCAAAGAGATTGTATATGCCTCTTAAGATTGCATTGCAAGCATAATGGGGTTAGCCACGCACATTCACGAGGCAAAGGACGGAGATCGCACTGTCTCCATTGTGTCAAGATTAAGGAAACCTGAGGGCAGATTGGGACGTCTCCATGAGAAAAGAAGCAAGGGTGGCTTGTGCATTCACAAACGTTCACAGTTGCAGTAGCAGAATGAAGGGCAAAACCAAATTGCTCGAGACAGTTGTTTGCAGGTGAGCACCACCACCTGAGCCCACTTTTGCAGGTGTCCGAGCCGGGGGAGGCCGGGCATCAGGAAAAGCCGGAAAACTTTTTGTGGAAGCGAGCGAGCATTGCCGATGTGTATGGTGTGGTGAATTCTACCTCAGTTAAACCCGAGGTGTGGTTAAGACATTTTGTAAGGATGGAAAACATTGTTTTTTTTGCAGTGCCAAATAAAGTAAAACAGGGAGAGTTCTTCGACTCTGTTTTTGCTGGAGTTCTTGAGGAGGAGCGGTCGTCTTCCCCGTTCATCACAACTACGCACATTCAGTTCATTTGCCCTTCTTCTGCCGATTCCATCCCTGCTTCCGTTGCCTGGTATCTCTCTCTCCGCTTTCTCCACCACATTCTGTCTTTTCCACTCCAAACATCCACATTTTGTTGCTCTTTCCTGCGAAATTTGTGCCCGAAGGCACGCGTTTGAGATTCGCGCACCTCGATGCCTGTGTTTCGATTCTTCAGATTTCCCAGCCCCTTCTGCTATCCTGTGCGGGCGTTTTTTGAGGGTTTGTTCTTGGAGTGTTGTTTTCTTCTCTGATTAAATTTCATCAGAGCTCGAAGCCTCGCGTGTTAATGCGAGGGATTTCGATGCCCTTTTGGTCGCGCGGGAGATACGTTTTAATGTAACACTCCGAATTTAAGCGGCTTGTGGACATATTGTTCTGAGTGTCACGGGGATAGATTACATTCTACCTTCTTTAATCTAAATAAAAAGGAAACATGATAAAGATGGTAATAAGTATTGGCTGTAGCATTTATGCCATTCACCATTAGACGTGTTGTGAATATTTTTATTATGTATTATGTGTTGATTCTGACCTGCAAAATGTTTACGACAAAGTTGAGGAACCGTTCCTATGAATGGAATGCGTCGGGGATCACATGAGGGATGAAGGGTGCACTTGAACTCACAAATAAAACCTAAGCATGCCAGCTACGCTATCTTAATACTCGAGAGTTCTCCAGCTATATGATTTGCACATGCGCTGAAGAGGAATGGGAATAAGTCCACGGGTCCAAGAAAACGTGATTGAGTTTCTCTTCTCTCCCCCTCCATGAAGGGAGACTCAAGAATCTCGGGTGCCTATAAGAAGATAAGCGTAACTAGTCTCTTTTTCCCTCCTCTCTCTCTCTCTCTCTCTCTCTCTCTCTCTCTCTCTCTCTCTGTGGCTTCTGGGAATGTTGAGTAGAAGGCTTCTGGCTTACCCACCCAACAAGTCATCCCGAAGGAAAATGTGGTTCAAAATCAGCATGGCATTAATGGACATGATTCAAGGTTAGCTCCCATTTTTTCACTATAATCATGGTCATTTAAAGCTAAGAGTGCATGTAGGTGTGACGTGTTAAGCAATGGCTACATAACTTTTTATGAGCCTTTGTAGTTGGTGAAAAAAAAGGAGTTTTTGTAGTTTCATGTCATGTTTATGACCTCATTGGCCTACGTCACTTTGGCAAACTTGAAGTGCTATTAAGCCACTCTAGTTCTCACTCTAGTACCTTGGGCATTGGATGTAATCATCCACATCCATCGCAGTCTAGAAGAAGCTGGAAGAAAAGGGTTATGTCATATGATGAGGGAGTTTGGATAGGTATGGTTAGCCCAAGTTAATGAGTTGGCATTTTTCAATCACAAGGTTGCATTCTATGTTTATACAGGTTGGTCTAAGCCATGTGATGTGTGCTTACTTAAGGCTAACTAGCTGCATTTTTTTTGGCGAAACAAACTTGATAAGTTACATCAAGCATTTTCACGTAGTATCTTGTTCCCAACCTCATTGGTTGGTTATCTAGCTTATTGCAGAGGCCCCCATAAATTAGCTTGACCTATTTTACAGGTTGGTCTAATCACCCAATTGGCCTAATGAAAAGATCTTTGGCGATATTATGATCTATAAGAACCAGCTCAATCTAAAGCTGCTGTTCCAACAGACTATGTGCATGGAATAAAGAGACATAACTCAGGCTCATGAGTAACTCAAAGAATTTATCAATCCCCAACTCCCATGGAATTGGTTAATCTGAATTGTGAGTAATCTTATTACCTATCCAAACTCAGGTGGCAATTTTTTGTATCCATGGGATAATCTCATGAACTTCCTTGTCTGTAACACCTGAGAACTCGGGTACTCTCAGGTGCACAAGAAGACATGCTCGGTGAACACTGTGTCAGCGCTTTATCTGGATTGTCTTCTGATAGTATCCCAAAGGGTATCAGCATCTCCCCTATAACCCGTCGGGAAACGTCTTGCTGCATCAATCTGAATTCCCTGAAGTCATAATGTTACTGAGGAACTAGGTTGTTAGGCAAACAACTCGGTCATTGGGATGTACGTCTCCCAATCAATGGTCACCTGGAGATCTATGCACAAACATAACCTCACAACAATGAATCACCCTCTTTGGTTAAGTCGGTGTGAGCTGTCATTGACACATCATACTTGAAGACGTCTGACAAATCATGTCTGTGCAAGCTGCACCTAGATCCAATTCCTATAATATCAGGGAAATCCAGGATGAAACCTGTACTAAACATAACCTAGCTGTCTTGCCAGGGATATATTCTCAGCATCAACATAGGCAAATTGTGATCAATCAAGTCATCATCTTGGTGCTGAACATATATAACACTCCACCTCTATCAAATAAATCCTCCTGCTGCCTAACAGAATGAGGACCATTATCACGAGCAAGAACTTAAGTCAGTCTCGACTACCTGAAGTATCCAGAAACTTCAAGATATGCTCAACTACTGTGTGAAAGGAACATGCAAACCAGCATCAAATGCTACTGCGAACTAGGATAACGCCATCAGTCAATACCCTGCGACACAGCCTGGATAATGGCCACATCAAGGCTAATAAACCGTACATCTGCCATGTCAGAGTGCACTCACCTCATAACCAAGGCATCCAGCGATCCTCAGGTCTGGATAAAAGGCCATCTGCCAGTGGAACTCTGTAAATCCGCACCATACCACCAGAACATTCCCCATATATGTCTTACAAATTCACCATTCCTCAGTCTGTAATCTCTTAAAAGATCATCCAAAGCTGCTAGCAATCTCTTTCAGGTTCTACCTGAGAAATCTACTGGTCTCAATCAGCAAAATCGGCTCAGTCTGGATCTCAAAGTATTCAAAATTACCTCTGTGAATCCACCGAGTATCTGGCAAGCTACTCGCCTTCTAAAAACATAGACTCAATCATAGCTGTAATACTTAAACAACTAAATAATAGTCTCTCGGATCATCTGCAATCCACATCTCATTCTTCCTTCCTTCCTGTAATTGATTTCTCAAATCAATTGCTGCATCCCCTCGGTCCATACAGTCCATACAAGCCCCCCTTGGACATAAAATGAAGTTGGAGTGAACAATTCCTTCCTGATCCTGTCTTGACACAACTAACCTCCCGGATGAAGAATACTGACTTTCAGGTTAGCTCACCACAAGCCCTAACTTGACGTTCCCAGTTACTTCTTCCCATAATCCTGGGGTTGCCGGAGTGTAGAACACGCAACTGCTGAATATTGATGAAGTTATTGAGCATTTGTCTCATTTCTAAAATAGCAACTTGATTCAGTAAGGGTGCATGAGGGAGTCAGACCATTTGACTAAATTTCAGGATCTTAGGGTGCAACTGCTGAATATGGATGAAGTTATCACAAATGCTCAGCTTGTCTCTACTACTTTGAACTCCTGGTTGGAGCGTATTTGTCTTTTCACACGTTGCTCAATGCGCCTGAGGGTTAATCCAAACCCACCGACCCCTTCAGGAGCTTGTGGGACTTTTGTTGCAAGAGGAGCAGATGCAGAAAAATGTGTGAGTCAATATTGTGGTAGCAAACATTTGCTGCTAAGTACAAAGGAAAGCTAAGTTTCTTTGTTTTTAGCGAAAGCATGGTGCATGACAATCATCTGGGAAGGACAAAAAGGATGCAGATAAGCCAAGAAAAAGGGCAAATGCCATCACTGCAAAAAGCCAGGTTACCATATCAATGAGTGTCCAAAGAGGACTCCAACGGAGAGAACATGATAGTTGCAAATTCTTCACATTAGTAGGGATGATGCTATTGTCAACTTTTTAGAGCATGATTGGGCATTCTTACTTATAGTTATGATGCCTCTTGGAAGCCATGCACATTCGGTGTTAATGAGACTGCTGACACATTTTTTTCGAAAGTGGTGTAACTAGGCACATAATGTCGAAAAAGGTGTTTGACAAGCTGTCTTCTGCTCTTGTGGGCAAGACCTTTCTTGTGCCAACAATTCTTATTCCGTTAGAGGAGTTGGGGAGATCTTGCTCACACCATTGATGGCTCTGATCTATGATGTTTTGTTTGTTCTTGGGGTCAAGAAGAATTTTCTATTTCTCCCTTTGTTTTTGATACAATTGACAGGTACAAAGCACGGTTGGTTGCCAAAGGCTGTGCTCAGAAATAGGGCATAGATTATGAAGAATTTTTTGCCCCCACCTCGAGGATGACTACCATCAGCTGTGTGATTGCAATTTCTGCACATTTTTGTTGGCAAGTGCATTAGTTGGAAATAAAAACAGCCCTCCTGAATGGGGACGTTCTAGGGATGTAATGTGTGGGTGTGTGGATTTGTATGTGTGAGAGCATACTTTTATACTATGGTCTACACCCAGTGTTGGGTGCTGATGATGTTAGTGGGGATGTTATAGTAGCTAGTCCCTGCTATGTGTGATGGAGTTTATGGTTTTCAATCTTATGAGTGACTATCATGAGATCGAAACTGCACTGTGTTGTGTTTTTAGAGGATGAGTTTGGGAATGTTCCTGGATTCATCTAGGTATATGCTTTTCCCGTATTAGCGGACATGCAAATTTCACCTTGTGAAGTTTTCGTCCAAGTTGCGGCCTGTTGGTATTGCGATAATTCTTTCTATCTTAAATGGTGCGTTGCCCTATCAGCTAGATTTAGATATAGATGCTCGTTTGGGAGAGACTAAAATGAAATCGTTTAGACTTCACAAGCAGTTGTAGCTTGATTGAAGAGATTTGGACTACTTTTTGATTAGCCTTCTCCTTTAGTGCTAGCCTTCGTCTTGGCTGAGTTTGCCCTTCACCTCCGGAGTGCCGACAGAAACTCAGTACGAAGACTTTGTATAAATGGATGCTCAAGTATGTGTGGGTGTGTGGATTTGTATGTATGAGAGCATACTTTTATACTATGGTCTACACCCATTTTGAGGAGGCAAAGTCAAGGCATTAGAAAATCTACACTTGCTGCGTAGACTTTCACAAGACATTTGATACCGTCCACGTTTTCGCCTGATCAGGAGGTTACATAAGTTGCAACTCCCAGAGATCATGATTTGGGGGTCATGACTCTGTATGAGTCCGTCATGATTTCAGGGGTCATGAGTCTATATGAGTCCGTCAGAGGGAAGGTAAGTGCCCCAGGAGGCCTATCAGACTGGGTTGAGAGCACTATCGGATGAAACAAGGCTGCCCCCTCTCATCGACTCTTTTCAGACTCTATATCGACGAGCTTACTTCTTTTGTCAATCGCCCTAGGTAGAGAGGGTTCGCTTCTGGCGCATCTAGAGTCTCTACAAATGTTCTGCAGCAAGAGAGACTTGACAGTTAGCCTTGGGAAAACCAAGGTTATGATCTTCAACACCTTGCGAGCAGTCTCCTGTCGCCATAACTTCACATACTGTGACGAGCCGGTGGAAATAGTGCAGCCTTACACATATTTGGGGGTAGTGTTGACCGGAACAGGTTCACGATGACCCATGTCGGTATGACACGACTCACACGAGGACAGGTTGTTCTGGCCGACTAGAGAGGCGATGCCTGCAGGCACACTTCCACGACCCTCCGACAAAGGATTGGCGTTGGTGAGACGGTCTGCAATGTATGCATCACCTTTCTGGGGGAGTGATATTTCAGCGACAGAGTGGAGGAGATTTAAGAGGCTATAGGTGATTATGGGATCCAGGATGATTCGGAGTAAGACCTCAGTGCCCCATTAGATTATACAAGGAGAGTTCGCCATGACCCCTCTCCAAGTTGATGCCATCTTTAAAACAATGATGTTTCTCCACAGAGTCTAGGCCTTACCCCAGTGGAGATTACATAGGTTAGCATTGGATGCGTGATGGAGTTTATGGTTTTCAATTTTATGAGTGACTATCGTGAGATTGAAACTGCACTGTGTTGTGTTTTTAGAGGATGAGTTTGGGAATGTTCCTGGATTCATCTAGGTATATGTAAAGTGCCTATTCAAGAGCAAAAGATATGCAGGAAAGCATTTTATGGCTCAAAGAAGGCTCCTCGAGCTAAAATATATTCTTGGATTGATGTTTCGCGAGGAGGTGACTTACAATTGCATGCTTAGAGTTACTCAGATTGGCCTAGTGATTATGACACTTGGTAGTCAACCGGTGGAAACTGGACATTCATGCATTTCATGATTAAGAAACAATCAACAGTTGCTACCTCTTCTTGTGAAGCTGGGTACATGGCAGCTTCCACAACCACAATTGATTGGGTTTGATTGCCATGATTCCTTTTAGATCTACATGCATCATTTATTTGTGATAACGTGCATGTTAGGCTAGAAAGGCCATGTATTTGTTGAGAGGGCATGCATGTTGAGAAGAAAGAGACAGAGTTGATGTTTTTGTGTGGTATCCTTGCTCGAGTGTTGCGTTGTTTGAGTTTATGGACGTGCAATCTTCCCTTTGGACTTCATGCCTTGTCAAACGTAAGATCCTGCCATTATGGGTGTGGTTTGGACGTGGTGGCTGGTGTGTGCACAATTATATTTTGCGATTGTGTTTTTTCTTTCCCCGGGGGGGGAGGGGGGGGATTGGTGGAGGTTAGTGCGTGGAGCTGTACCTTTCTTCTGTGTTATGCTTGCCTTGCATGGTCATGTTCCAGTCTGATGAGGTTTGTGGTACACGTTTGAGTTGAGGAGGATAACTGCATATGTAGGGGCGGTATGACTGTGGTTGGACATGGGATGTGCCCTGATCGTTGTGTGCATCATAGTGGAGGAGCTCTTGGAGAAAGGGAGGGAGCGATGGAGCTTGTGGTGCTTCAGTTGGAGCAATCTTCCCCTCCTTGGTTTGCCTCATAGCATTCTTGTTTTCAGTGTCCACATGTCTGTAGGTTTTTGGCAGGTACAATCTATCAAATTTATATCACATTGGATATTATTGTGCTTTGATTGAAGGTTGTCACTAAGAAGGAAAGCGGAGCTGTTCCCCAACCATGAGCCGCCGTGCAAGCTGTACCATTTATGTTGGCAATCTACCTGGAGATATACGGGAGCACGAAATTGAAGATCTGTTTCATAAGGTTTGAGAATAGTTTAATGTATGACTCTATTTATGGTCACATAAAGTTAATTACTTACCATGAAATCTCCTGATTTCTGTTGACAGTATGGGCCAATTGTGGATATTGATCTGAAGTTGCCTCCTAGACCTCCTGGCTATTGTTTCATTGAGGTAAGTCTTATGATAGCTTTTTGCTTTGACATGGCAAATGTTAACCTAAAGATCAATTGCTGTTTTTCTGGTTCTACTTGCATCTATGGTGCTTTGATAGTTTTCAGCTCTGATTTATAAGACCTGAACTGGCTAGCTTTCTCTAGAGGGATTGGTATGACATTTGTGTTGTCATCTTTGCAGTTTGAAGATCCTCGCGATGCTGAAGATGCAATAAGGGGACGAGATGGCTACAATTTTGATGGTCACTACCTTAGGGTAGGCTTTTGAGAACTTTTGTTACAGCTGGGTGTTAGAATTGCATTTCATTGATGATTCTTTAAAGTGTTGTTTCTGTTTGTGGGATGTTATAAACATGCAAAAGGAGTACTTTCTTGAGGGGGAAACAAGTTTGCTGGGGTATTGTTGAGAAAAATATCCCCCACCATTGCTCTCCGATCTTATCATTTGCCTTTCAAAGAATAGCAGACAAGCAATGCTGTATGAATGATCATATTTGTGAATGCCTTGGTACAAAACTTTCTCATAGTGAAACCATACAGCATTCACTACTTCATTGTTGAACTAGGGTAACAAACCACGCTGCAGCCTGAAGTAATAGGAACAATCTGTAACATTCTTGTTCGATTAGGCTAGATGACAAGGCTGCAACTCATACCGTTAGGGTTCATGATGAAATGCTCTCCTATTCAACAGCTCTATCCATGTTGTAGCTCATCAGCAGGTTTTTGTGGAAAGTGCTTTCAAACCCCGGTGTCTGATAGCTTTCAGTGCATCTCGCATGTCATAGAATTGACATCCAGGATGGATGTTAGCACACCTGAATCAGGCTAGCAGGTGGTGGTTGTAGTTGGTCGTGCGCATGGCTGTGATGTTTTTTTGGCTAGTCGACTGCTGCTTTGTATGAGAGTGCCTGGGAAATTGATGGTCTGCTTTTTGGTAAGGGCTTGGATGTGCTCTAAGTTGCAGGATTTGAATCTGTACTCTTTACAGGTTGAGCTCGCTCATGGTGGGCGAGGGCTCCCACCACCCAGTGAACGCTACAGCAGTTACAGCAGTGGCCGCTCTGGTGTTTCTCGACGGGCAGAGTATAGAGGTGAGTCACTTAATCGAAATCAATGTGCCATGGGAGTATCCGCTTGCTGTGCTTGTCATCCAATGCTTTGTTCAACTTTTATGCTACATTGAGGTGTAATTTGTATAGCCTCTTTTGTGGTGTATTACAGTGATTGTGTCTAGATTACCTTCATCAGCTTCATGGCAAGACTTGAAGGTCAGGTTCTATCAAGTTGTTTTTTTGACCTCAAAGGTTGCGTGATGTAAGTTTGAAGTCATCGTGTTCAAGTATCAAGATACTTGATTTTGTACTTATGACTGGCTTCCCCTGTTTCTTGCAGGACCATATGAGGAGAGCTGGTGACGTTTGCTTTGCTCAAGTGTTCCATGAAGGAGGAGGTAACATTTGATCATTTACGACCTACGTTTCTTAGTGCAGAGTATTTTTCTCTCATCTCAGTTTTGTATCTAATGTTGTGGGCCTCTTGGCTCAAAATCCCCCCCCCCCTTTCTCTGTGTGTGTGTGTGTGTGTGTGTGTGTGTGTGTGAGCCTGTTTGAAGTGCATTTTTAGACTCATGTATCTAATGTTGTGGGCCTCTTGGCTCAAAATCCACCCCTCCCCCACATTCCCCCCCCAACTCTCTCCCCCCATCCCCCCCCCCTCCTCTCTCTCTCCCCCTCTCTCTGTCAGCCTGTTTTAAGTTTTTAGACTCATGGAAGTGTAAGTATCCACCAAAGGAAGTTCTCGAAATACACAGCATATCGATCTGCATCATGTAACTTTGAACTTCTTCTCTCGTTGGCATCGCTTTCCTTCTTCGTTTTGTTAACAATCTTCTTCCTGCATCCCTGGCATAATGACCTGTATTATTGCAGTAGAAACATTTGCTTTTGCACATTCTCAGTGTTGGGACGTTAGAACCTGAAGTCTGTGTGTGGATGATTGCTGTCAGGGCTTGCTACTCTTAGCTTTTGTTTTCCTTGTCTGCCATGTACTTGCCCTTTGGCTGAGTCTTGAAACCTTCCTCGAAGCTGCTTGATTGCCTCCTTGTGCTGCTGTCATAAAGCCCTGATAACTCTGAAGCTTTGGTTAACAAGTCTTTAATATTCTCGTTTCCTCCCATCCTTGCTGAGATTAGCTGATTCTAAAGAGATTTGTGTATCCTTAGTTGATAAACTGTTCCTTCAAACCTTCGAAGCCTCGTGTGCTCTGGACGTCATCTCCATCATTGAGATGAGTCTGTTGTGTGTGATTTGTTTCAAGGCCACTGATTTGTCTACCATTCGATTACGTTGAGTACTCTCCAAACCGGCTGGAACAGCCCAAAACCATGCTGAAAAACAGGTGCAAGTGCACATGAGATTGATGATGCCAAAGAATGTCAGAAATATTAATATCTAAGGTAGTGGCTGCCCAATGTAATAAGGGTTGGGGGCATTTTTTCCCTAACCATCGTTAGTGGTACAGCTAGTTTTGACTCACCCTAGGGTTTGAGTTGTGCCGTGTTGACAGCCCGCTTGTACAATCTCATTTCTGCTGAGCTCCACATTTTTGAGCCCTCTCCATCTCCCAACTCTCACATTTTGGTATCAAAGCAGGCTGCCCCTTGCTCCCACACATCTCCCTTCAGTTCCCGCACAGTTGGGGACAATTTTTATTGCAAAGAACATATTTTTGTGTGAAAACTATTGTTGTCCAGCTCGTTTGTGATCAGCCGCTCTTTTTTTTGTTACTTGGAATGCTCTTGGAGCCTTCCTACAGCACCTAAAGCCTCAGCTTCCGCTTCAATGTCACCTCCATCCTCGTCATCATCATCCAGCTCTTCACCATCTATGGCGAATACAATACCACCATTGATGTCCAGTGGCAGCCCTGACGTGTTCCCTTAGCCTGTTTGTCACCGTGTCACTCTACGCCTCTGAAACAATACCCAAGCTGGTTCTAGGATCCCCTCTGTAACATGCAACGGTTAATGATCGTGTTAATGCGCAGCAAGACCTTTCTTTAGGCCTTTGTGGGAGGCATATGCGTATGCACCTTAAGAGGAAGAGAGAGATTCGGGCTAGAGAGAATGTAGATGACACCAGATTGGGTCCCTGTACCCACTGAGAGCCCCCTTCCCCATATAGGGAAGAATTTGCTTTATACGTGGAGAAGTGCAAAAGATACATATGGAACTCCTTTAGAGAGCGTGGGATGCAACTCTGAGGATGACCCTTCCAACACTGGGAGCTGGCCCACGAATGCCTGAGAAGCAACCCAATCTCAACCAAGACCAACGCTGCCCACACGGAAGATGTGGACCACTGTGCAAGCCTATGGAAGAGGCTTTTGCTGCCCTACAGCGGAGCTGTGTGAGTGAGAGAGACTAAGGGAAGATGGAAATTGAGATATGGAGCTTGAGAGATCTATATGAAAGCGGAGAGAGATGAGCTGAAGAGAGCTGTGAAAGAAGTTTGAAAAGAGCTGAAAACTGTAAAAGAAAGCTGCTGAAACAGGAACCCCAAAGCTCTACTCTGAGCCAGGCTATGGTGCTGCGTGGACACCTTCCTGGATCACCCTTAGGGACTGCTGAATGGATGGCTGTCTTGCAGGGGATTTCTAGAAGGGACAGGAGCTGCACCGGGCTGATGAAAGGGGGAGCTGAATGAGAAAAGAGGCCAGCAGGCCCCCCTTCAAATGGGGGGCTGTGTGGTGAGCCAACCAGCCCCAAATGAGCCAATGAGCCAGTCGGCTGGTTGGGCTCACATCCTCACCCTGTCGCTTAGGGAGGGGCACAGGGCAGCCTATAAAGGCAGCCCTTCCCCAGCCCACTTTCCCTTGATGGGGGTCCAGCCCTTTGGGGGCCCTTTTGGGCTCCTAACCTAGGCCGAGACCTAGACCTAGCTGAAACCCTAAGATGGAAACACTAACGTACTGTTCTCCAGTGGGTACTAGTGAACAAGGACTCGACTTCTGACTTGACCTAAGGCCGAGAGACTAACCTACAAAGCTCGTGCTTGATTGTCCTTGGATAAGGGCTCACAATGGTATCACGGCATACGACATCATAGGAACTATTTGCACTTTGTCGATGAAGCCAGTTGTCCCCTTGTACCCAAGTGCAGGGGTGCATGTGACATTCCCTCCTCCTTAACTTGGAAGTAGTTGCATGGCCTCCAAGTAGTCCACCAATACCTATGGGAACTCCTGGAAGAAACTTTCGTCTAGCCACACCTTCATGGGTTCCTCAATCTCAAAATTTCATGTAGAATTCGCGGATCCTGTGTCTAGACCCATCCGTTCTACTGTCTTCAAGCTATCGCTGCAAGTAGAATTTTCTTTGGCTCAATGACATGTGCATCGTCGACTACCTCGGGCTGTTGCTCATCGGTAACATTGCTGTGTATGGCTTCAACCGCGCCATGTGAAAGACATTATGCATCGTCCAACTGTTTGGTAACTGCAGCTTCATAAAGACGTCGTCGATCTTCCTAATGATGGGGAATGGTCCAAAACTTCGAAGGATAACTTACGGCATCACTTGCCCACTTGTGTTCGCCTTTGCTTTATATAAACCCAATCACTCTCTTTATAATTGACATCTCGTTAGGACTTATTGGCTTGGCACGTGTACGTTGCTTGTGCTTTGGCGAGGCGGTCTCTAACTGATTTTGTGATCTCATCCATGGATTCTGTAGTTTTATTGGCTTCGAGAGATGTGAATATCATCTTGGTGAGGAGTGAAGAGAACCTCCTGCTGAAAGCGGCTTCATACGGGGTACGTCCAATACTTGAAGAATAGGTATCGTTTAATACTGAAAGGTACTTCTCCCACTTGGATTGCGTATCATGACAATACGATTTTTGGAGCTTGGTGCCAAACTTTTTGAACAGAGCCCTCCATAGATGTGAGGTGAATTTGGAATCTTTGTATGTGGTAATGGTCCGTGGCAATCCTCCAATCGGGTACCAATACCTGATAAATAAGCGGGCTACGTCCTCTGCGTTGGCTGTCTGCTTGCATGGAATAAGCATACAAAATTTGCTAAAATGATGAACAATGGTTAGACATTGAGTGTTTCGCATACTTGCAGATGTGGGACGGGGTCCCACAAAATCCATTGTGAATCGTGATGTCCTAGAAAGGACCTTCGGGGATTGGTAAGGGCTGAAGCAATCCTGCCTCCTTTATTTTTGGGCAGATTTGGCATCTCTGCACATAGCTATGTACGTCCTTCCGTATTTTGGGCCAGTAAAAATATCGCTCTAGTTTCTCCAATGTATTATCGATGCCTCTATGGCCACCTATGACGGCGTCATGGACGTCATGGAGTAGAGTCTACAGCTTGTCTTTGAGCACACAAAGTCTTTGCTTATAGAATATGAATTGAATAATGGCTGGGCGCAAGAGTCAAGTCAAATTGATATTGAGTGCCAAGCTCTACGGAGTTCGTGTACTGTGTTTTCATAGAGTCAAGGTCCTTTCCTTGAATCTCTAGTACATTGCCCTTTTCTATTGTCTGAATGGAGGCTTTCCTGCTGAGAGTGGCGGCGACGGGGTTATTCTTTCCAGGGACATTCAATCATGTCCCCGAGCTGGTGGAATATTTAACTCCATTGGGATTTTCGATTGTTCCATTGGGAGCTGGGCATTGTTTGCAACCACTTTAAGACTTGGTCGTTTGTCTTGACTATGAAGGTCCGTCCATAAAGGAACGGCTTCTAGTGTTTAATTCGTGGATAACGTTGAGTAATTCTCTGTCATAGACTAAGTAATTCTTTTCGGCAAGGTTAAGCTTTCTGTTGCAGTATGCCGTGGGTCTTTCTTCTTGTCGTAAAACTACCTCGATGGCTACATTGCTTGCATCGGTAATGACCAAGAATTTTCATCAATGGAGCTGTCATGGCCAACTGTTGTAGGTCGTGGAAGGCCTGCAAAACTGCACTGGTCATGGATATCTTTTGCCGGCATCTTCACCCCTTTTAATAGGTCGGTTAAGGGTGCTGAGGTAGTGGAGAATCCGGGCATATGTGAATTGTAGGCCTGGCAAAGCTCTACGAAAGATTGGATCTCCTGGGCCGTTGTGAGGACTGCCTAGCTTGTGATAGCTTGGATTTTTTCAGGGTACAAGCGAATGCCATTGGCTCTGATGATGTAACCCAAATATTCGATTTCCATCAGGCTGAACTCATTTTTCTTGGCATTGAGATATAATTGATTATTGCGTAGAAGTTGAAGAGCTTTCCGCACATCTTGAATATGCTGCTCCACTGTGCTTGAGAAGATTAAGGTATCATCTAGAAAGATGAATCGACACACTCCTATATGCTCACTGAACACCCGTGACATCATCTTGTTGAATGTTGGTGGTGCATTTTTGAGACCGAACGGCAACGAACTCATACTGAGCTCACTCTGTCTTGAGCATTGTCTTTGGGATGTTTGCGTCGAAAATGCGGACCTAATGATAACCGCTCTTAACGTCTATCTTGGAGAAATACTTGGCACTGTTCAAGCGCTCTAAGATATGCTGAGTGCTCTATGTGGGGCATGGGAAATTTATTTGCTGATTGTGATTTTGTTGAGTGCCCTATAGTCGACACATAGTTGTACCGTCTTATCCTTTTTCTATATATATGGATAAATATTGGAGCCGCAAATTGTGATGAGGATGGCGAGATAAACCGAGCACGTAATAATTGAGTAGCTCTGCCTCCATAGACCTAGATAATCGATAGGGAACTTATTGGAAGGCGTCGAGTCTGAGGTTAATTCAATCCAATGGTCCTCGGGTCTGTCGTGGTGGTAGATTGAACTAGAGTGTAATATCTTGGAACTCTTGGATTAGATCGGCCATGGCTTGCCCCAAAGGAGGAACTGGCTGCATTGAATTTAGCTGACAACGGACATACACGAATGCGCATACTGTGCCTTTGCGAATAGCACAAGCTGCTTGGACGTGGGAGATCAAAGGGATGCGAGGAATGTTGCCGTCCCCGCGGACGATGGCTGGCTCAGGTAGTTCTTCGACAATGGTGAAGGAATCCTGTCGCCAATCGGGCACATGTCAATATTCTCGAAACCATTAGATCCCCAGTATCATATCGTATCCTAATAGTGGTGTGGGGATGAAGTCACACTGAAAAGAGGCCTTCTGAATTGTGAAATAAAATTTTTTGGCATTGTGTGTGATTTGAATGCGTAGCCCGGGTGTGAACCTATCCACCCACTAAAGTGCACTCCATCTTTTTGGCAAGCTGAGGGGAGATAGCGTCTTCTGAACTTCCCATGTTGAATAAGGCAACAAATCGTTGTCCTTTAGTTGTGCCATGGGCTCTGATGAGAGCTTTCTTTTACTTGTTGAGCATACCCTCCTTCTTACCTTCAAAGACCACCAAGGGCACGGCATTCAAAGCGGGTAGAACTGTGTTTGTAGTCGAGGTCAGCAGAGCTGGGAGTGCCAAAGCAGTGGAGACGATAGAAGTTGGCGCTTTCGCAGCGTTCTCGGCCAAGCATTAGATCCCCAGTATCATATCGCATCCTCATAGTGGTGTGGGGATGAAGTCACACTGAAAAGAGGCCTTCTGAACTGTGAAATAAATTTTTTTGGTGTTGTGTGTGATTTGAATGCGTAGCCCGGGTGTGAACCCATTCACCCACTAAAGTGCACCCCATCTTTTTGGCAAGCTGAGGGGAGATAGCGTCTTCTGAACTTCCCATGTCGAATAAGACAACAAATCGTTGTTCTTTAGCTGTGCCATGGGCTCTGATGAGAGCTTTCTTTTACTTGTTGAGCATACCCTCCTTCTTACCTTCAAAGACCACCAAGGGCACGGCATTCAAAGCGGATAGAATTGTGTGTTTGTAGTCGAGGTCAGCAAAGCTGGGAGTGCCAAAGCAGTGGAGACGGTAGAAGTTGGCGCTTTCGCAGCGTTCTCGGCCAACCATTTGAGGCAATCTTTCTTTCTATGCCCTGCAATGTGGTGGCAATGGAAACAATGGTGTTCCGCGTGGTACCGCTTCTGTTCATCGGGCTGTAAGTATCCTCCCGTAATGCCCGCCTTAGCTTTTTCATCTGGGGTCATCTTGGGCTTAGACTCCTTTTTCTGACCAGCTGATTGCTGGTTATCCTTCTTTTGGAAGCTATTGTCCTTTGGCTGAGGGCCTTTACCCATTGGGGTTGTGGATTGCTGTGGGGCTTTGGCTCCTGTATAAACTTGCTTAGGCTTTCCCCCTTTTAGCATCTTTTCTTGATTCCAAGCCAGGCGTGGGTAAGCGCACGCTCGTAAGTGAGCGGGTCAAAATTCCAGAATCCAACCCCCTAATGAACTGCTTGAGCGTATTAGTCTTGAACGCCTAACTGCTGGGCCAAGGTAATGGCCTAATTACTGTAGGTTAATATCGGTAGACCATTCTGGGTGAGATGAGAAAACTCGTCTTCCAGATTCAACAAGTACTAAGGCAGCAAGAACCAAGCTTTGAGGTCGGTCACAAACGTATCCCACTTGAATCTATTGACATGTTTGGTGGATGAGTATAACTACTAGACCAATGCTGCCACTTCACCCTTGTATTGCTGCTTCTGATAACTTTTCCTTGTAACCGCAACCATCTACAAGTGACTGCACCAACTCAGCTAGTATCTTCTCGTAAAGTCTGTATGTAGGTTCTCTGAATTCCAGAGGAACTTGAATCATTTCTAGTCTCACCCATAGTTTTTAATGCGGTGCTGTGTTGAATGCTTTTCTTGAAGTCTACAAAGCAGCAATAGATAGCCCCTTTCCTGTTCTCTGCTCCTACAGTTGCTGCTCTTATGGTGACCAGATGATTCACTGTCAAGTGCTTCTGATGAAATCCTTCCTGTGGTGTGATTTTTTGTTCAAGAATGGTTCCATATAACTTGGCCATCAGGATGCTCACCATGATGGTCCGGTATTTTTTTGCAATCTTGCTGTCCCTGCCCTCGTGGATTGGCACAATCTTTCTTAATTGCCATTCTGGGGAAAACCCCCCTCCAAGGCCTTACTCATAAGCATCTCTTTGTCTTTTTTCCACCATATTGTAACATTTCAGCCACCAAACCTTGGGTGTTTGGGGCCTTTCCGTTTGCTAGCTTTTTCAGCCCACTCTCCACATCCTTTTCCGTTATAGCATTGCTTTGATAGAGAAATCATGACTGAACTTTTCCTCTCCATCGCTTTCATAAAGTTCTTTAACAAATTGTATCATGTCTGCCCACAATGCTTTCCTTTCCTGTCGCTACCATGTAGCTTCTGAAGTTTAAGGTTCTTCAAAACTTTCAAGTTGTTTGCTCTTGAGAAAGTCTCTTTTCTTGTTTCTCTGTTAGAATCTCACTGTGTCCACCTGTGAGCCCCCGATTTGAGGGGACAAGGGGCAGTGAGAGGTAGGAGGGCTGGGGAGAGAGACTCAGGCCGGCATCATAGGCGACCAACACACGGGCTGGGTCGCAGCCTGCAACAGCAGATATGAGGGGGGGCTTTAGGCCTCACATGGAGGCTCCAGAAGCAGCGTGGACTGGCTGCCCAGGGCGCCCTTATATAGGGGTCTGTGGCTGGCCAAGTCGGCCCAACCAGGGCCACCGACCAGGGCCAACCCTGGTCGGTTTATGGGGCCCATGAAGTCGGCCACCAGAGAGGGTACCGACTCTGCTGGTCGGGCAGAGCCTATAAAAGGCCCACTTCTCCATTGAGCCCAGTATCCAGTGCATTACAGAAAGCCTTCTCCAAGGCAGTGTTCAGCACCCAGATCTGGGGGAGTTTGTGAGAGAGAGTTCATCAGTTTTCTCCAGCATCCTGCTGTGATTTGTACTGCTCCCTTGGAGCCATTTTCTGCCCACCATCTGGTGGATGAATATACTCTCTCTCCATCTATTCTTGCTGTTATTTCTGAGTGTGTGTGTTGCATCTGTGATCATCTATCTGAGTTGAGTGTGTAAGAGTTGGAGAGATCTTGGGTGGAGGTTTGAGTGATTCATTCCCTCTTCATTTCTAACATGGTATCAGAGCCATAGGCTCTCAACTCTTCTTCATCAAAGCACTCTCTGAAGGAAGGAGTCCCTTGGCAGAAAGGCGATTTCGTTTTCAGCTCAGGCTAGCACGGGAGGTTAGTACATCTTTTTGCTTCAGTATTTTCAGTTTGCTATTCACCGAGATGGATTAGCGTTTAGAAGCCTCTACACCCACTGCTCATCCTTCCTCCTCCTCCAGTCATCTTCCTTCTTCATTCATTCCCAACTTTGGTGAAGCTGGAAAGCTTGATGGGAGGAACTATCCAATCTAGAAAGTCAAGATCTGAAGCCATCTGGTGGCACGGAAGCTGTGGAAGATAGTGATTGGGACCGAGGTGAAGCCGGAGGACATTGTGGACAAAAGAGGTGATGTTCTATTTGAAGCAGATGCGGATGAACTCAGTGAATGGGAGGAGAGGGATGCTCGAGCCTTAGCAATGCTAATCGGCACGACAGCAGATGCTGTGATCCCTTATATCCAGTTGGCAGAGACATCTCTAGAGGCGTGGACCATACTGAAGGAGCTGTATGAAACCGACAATACAGCCCGTATCATTACTCTTCAGCATCAACTTTATAATCTTGATATGAACGAGGGTGATACTGTGCATGACCATTTGACAAAGGTGAAAGTCATGCAGGAGTAGCTCACAGGGGTTGGTCAGAAGGTGGGCACGAGTCAATTGGCAATGCTCACACTCCACAAATTGCCACGGAGTTTCAAAAGTTTTGTGACTACGGTCACTGTAGGTCAACGGACTAAGCCATTCACCTTTGAGGAGCTGGCCCACTATTGCTTTAGGAGGAGGCTTGAGAGAAACTCTTTATGCAAATCGATGAAAAGGCATTAGTGGCCAAAGACAAGCTTGGAAAAGGCAAGTCAAAGGAATTCAAGAAGTCAGAGGACGTAGACCGAAAGAAGAAAATGAAGTGCTTTTACTGTGAAAAGCTTGGCCACTCCGCCAAAGAATGCTGAAAGAAGAAGGCGGATCAGAAGGGGAAGAGAGAAGCCAGGATCAAAGAAGAGCCTAAGAATGATTCTGCCAATATGACGACAGGACAGTTGTTTTTAATCAGTGAACATTGTTCAGCGTATGCAGTCAGTGAAGGAAAAGAGGGTTGGTATGTTGATAGCGGAGCCTCAAAGCATATGTCCAACAGAAAGACTTGGTTCAAAACCATGGAAAGTACACACCCGGATTCCAAAGTTTCTGTCGGGGATAGCCGGACATGTCCTGTGAAGGGCATTGGTAGCATTCCTTTCATTACGACCGCGGGAGAGGAGAAGGATATCTCTGGAGTACTTTATGTACCCAACCTTTGCAAGAACTTATTGTCTGTAAGTCAGATGGACAAGAACAACATGTCAGTTCTCTTTGAGGACGGCAAGGTCACCGTGACATCCAAAGCAAATGGATAGATGGTGGGCCAAGGAGTCGAAGAAAACGGACTGTACTGCCTCAGTGCAATGTTGGTTCATGGAGACAACCTAAAGTCCAAACTTTGGCATGAGCGCTTCGGTCACATCAGCTATGGAACTTTGGCTGCAATGTCAAAGTCGAAGATGATGGATGGACTTCCACCCATTACAGGCAATGATGGTGTATGTAGGGCTTGTCTAGAAGGCAAGTAGCACGGGGACAAGTTCCCACAAGAGGCCTCGTTTCGGGCCAGCAAACCACTTGAGTTGGTTCATGCTGACATTTGTGGCCCAATGTCTACAGCATCGTGGGCAGGATCCAGGTACTCACTTCTCTTTGTGGATGATTTCAAAAGAATAACCTGGGTGTATTGCTTGGCTAAAAAGTCACAGGCTTTCGAGAAATTCAAGGACTGGAAGGCCAGAGTTGAAAAGGAGATAGAGGAGAATGTCAAGATGTTCCGTACAGACAGGGGGGGAGAATTCACCTCCAATGAGTTCAACACATTTTGTCGCAAGCATGGGATCAAGCGACAACTCACCATTGCACGTACATCTCAGTAAAACGGGGTAGCCGAGAGGAAGCACAGAACCACTACGGAGACAGGGCTTGCTATGTTAAGAGGAAGGAACCTTTCTAAAGCCTATTGGAGTGAAGCTATCAATATAGTAGTACACATCCTCAACCGGACCAAGACGAAGGCCGTCAAGGGCAAGACTCCATATGAGGCATTTTATGGTAAGAAGCCCTCTATCACTCATCTTCGCATTTTTGGTTCTAACGCATGGGTGCATGTGCACAAGGAAGAGAGGACCAAGCTTGATTCCCGGAGCAGAAAATGTATCTTTGTTGGGTATAGCGAAGAATCCAAGGCCTATGGACTCTTTGACCCAGTATAGAAGCAGATTCTTATCAGTCGGGATGTCATCTTCGAGGAAAAGGAATCTGAACCCCAAGAGGAGCCTCAGATTGAGGAGGAGATTGTTCAATCCCCGAACCCACCCCGCCCCAGGTTGACCATCCAAGAGGTGAAGAAATCGGAAGCTAATGTGCCACAAGGTACTGAGGAAGAGCAGGATGTTCCAGAAGCAATTCCAGTTCCTCCTCCCATTGAGAAGCAGAAGAAGTTGCCCCAATGGTATCTAAAAACATTGGAAGACTTTTGGGTCACCGATATACCTGAGAGTAGCAGTTTCGGATTGCGTCGGTCCCAACGTCTTAAGTAGACCTCATCCGTGAATTTTGCGTTGGTGGTTCAGCTTGAAGAGTCAAGGTCCTTCGAGGAGGCGAAGGACAATCTAGAATGGCAGGCTGCCATGCAGGCAGAGGTGGATGCTATCCTGAAGAACAATGCCTAGGACTTGATGGCTAGGCCCCCGCGACGGAAAGTCATCAGCACTAAGTGGGTATACAAACTTAAATTTAAACCGGACGGCAGCTTGGATAAGTACAAAGCAAGATTAGTGGTCAAAGGTTTTGCTCAGAGTGAAGGCATGGATTTTGATGAAACTTTTGCTCCCATAGCTCGCATGGTTACTATCCGGATAGTGATTGCCCTTGCTGCCCAATTCCATTGGCCTATTTTTCAAATGGACGTGAAGTCCGCATTTCTTAATGAAACCCTAGAGGAGGAGGTGTACGTGGAGCAGCCACAGGGCCTTCAAGATCCAGGGTCCCCATTAAAAGTCTGCAGGTTGAAGAAGGCGTTATACGGGCTGAAACAGGCTCCTAGAGCTTGGTACCAAAGGATAGATGTATTCTTTCAGAAGATAGGGCTAAGTCGGAGCCCTTCCAAGGCAAACCTCTACTTGTTCATTGAGAAGGGGTTGCGATTGGTACTCATTCTCTGTGTTGATGATCTTGTCTTGACAGGTGACCATGTCAAGAAGATTTCCCAGGTCAAGGAGCTATTCATGATTGAGTTTGAGATGAATGACCTTGGGTTATTACACTACTTCCTTGGGATAGAAGTAAAGCAGGCCAAAGACAGGATCTTCATTTCACAGGAGAAATATTGCAAAGAACTTCGGAAGAGATTCCAGATGGAGAATTGCAAGACAGCAGTAACTCCCATGGAGGTCGGGCTCAAGCTAAGTGTTCACGACACATCTCAGCCGGTCGATACTCCTTTGTACCGACGATTGGTAGGAAGCTTGCTTTACCTTACCAATACTTGACCTAATATTTGTTATGTAGTTGGACTATTATGCCAGTTCTCTGCTTCTCCCAGGAAGAGTCATCGGGATGCAGGTTTATGGGTGCTGAGGTATCTAAAGGGTACTTGTACCTACGGGATCTGTTCATAAATGTGAGCCTTTCTACAGTCCATCCTCAGCCTGGGGTGTGCAGTAATTTCCTGTTTTCCTGCATCATACTTTGTCCCCTTGAGTCCGAGTGACATTGCTCTGTGGTCGGATTCCACGTTCTCCTCATCAATCTTGAGATATTCCAAGGCATATCTCGCATCTGGACTTATTGTCACGTAATTGATCTGGACTTATAATTGTGTGTGTGTCGGTGAGAGAGAGAGAGAGAGAGATTAAAGTCTTTGGAAGACTGATGGGTCTATGAGACAGAAACCTGATACAATAAGCTGAAAGGGTGGAGCTACTAAACGAGCATCATCATCATCATATCAATCTAATATCAAGTCTAGTCAGATACATCAGATACGTGAATGGGGAGAAGCGAAGTATCCCATTGCTTTCTCCCTCTATTTGTCTCTTTCCACCCCTGCACCTTTCATCTTATCTTCATTGCCCTCCATCTTGTCCTCTTCGTCTGTGTGTCTCTTTCTGCCCCTGCAGCTTTCATCTTCATTGCCCTCCATTTTTTCCTCTGCATTTCCTTTGCCCTTTTCACCCCTGCCTCCCATTGTCCGTGTGACAAGTCCTGCCCCCCTTCCTCTCTCCGTCCATGCACACGCACCCGCGCGCACACACACATGCACACACGCGGACTTTACAATTTCTGATGCAGTTTGTGCTGACTCCCCCTTCTACTGAAAACATCGTTCAAGCTAGAAGCCAAATTAACAAAGTTTGAATTTGTAGGTACAATGGGCATAGTCGATTATACAAACTATGAGGATATGAAATATGCTGTAAGTATATCAACCCTTTCTGTCTTCAATGGGGAGAAATTTCTCTCATCCCACTTTCCTTCTATCTTTTCCACTTTTTTTTGTTCCTTTTTGGTGGTTGTTTGTGTGCTTGCATGTGACATTCCCTTTATTGGCTTTTGTTGTTGGGGCATGCATAAATGTTTGGATCTGAGCGCTGTGGGTTGATTGCTTCAGATTCGAAAGCTGGATGATTCTGAATTTCGCAATCGATATTCTCGGTCCTATATCCGGGTAAAATTTGAAATAGAATCTCATTATTGACTTTTGGCATATGTTGTGATATGACATATAAGGAACATACCGATTCTGAAACAATTTTCAAACATTGTACAATCCATGAGTTTATCATTTATTTAGCAAAGAGGAGCATTTATCAGTCACTTTTGACCATGGAAGGTATTTTACTGTTGTGGGTATTCGCAGCTAGTTATAAAATATGCCTAAGCCTCTCCTGTAGGAACGGTATGAAGAGATGGTCTTGAGTTCAATGTAGTAAAGTCCATTGCTTGTTTCTGTGAAGTCTACTGAGCACAATTTCTAATGTAACTATATAGGTACAGGAAGACAGAGCGAATGGGTCTCGTAGGAGCTACTCTCGCAGCCTTAGTCGGAGGTATGTTTTCTGCATTTGCTCAAATTGTTGACGTAGTTTGTCATATTCTGTCATATGCTCATTATGCAGCTTTTTTCGATTAGCATACAAACTGAGTCACCTGCATGTGCTTGAACAGTGCTCCATTGTTCCATTAGTGTGACATTCTATTAGGGCTGTAAAAAGGCATGAGGATAAGTAACTTTTACAGGCGCAGTAGTTGATCCATGTCATATAGGTACGGGGTAAAAAGCTAGTCTGAGGTATTTGTTGGAATTTTTGTAGTCTACTGTGCATACTACCAAAGCAGATTTTATCTAGGTGTGGGAACAAGTGCTGGGGCTTCTAGTTCTCATCGCTTTTGCTGTAATAAGACATGGTGCTAAGTTTTTATGTAGGGCTAGGTTGATAAGTGTTTTTAGAATGGATGGTGACAGGTTCAACCGGGTTTGTTTTGGGAAGATGTGTCAGGCTTTCCTGGGCATAACAAGCCACTAAGAGTTGTCCTATAGGCATGCTTTTAGGGCTGACATGTTCTACTGGCTTTGTTGCAGCCGGTCTGCCAGCAGAAGTCCATCTATATCGCGCTCAAGGTCTCGATCGAAATCTCGCCGGCGCTCTCTGTCACCACGTTCTTCCCGGTCCCAGTCCCGGTCCCAGTCCGTTTCCAGGTAAAATCTGGATTTTTGTGAATGTAGTTACATATTAGCATTGTGTTTTACATACTACACAAAGTAGCAATCAGAGTTTATTAGACCACTGAGGCAGCTAGTATCTCGAAAAAAATTATTCTATGTTATTTGGAAGAACCATATAGACTTGCTAACCTCAAATTTATTGGAATTATTGTGTGTATATATATATTTTTTTCAGGTCTGTGTCCAGGTCACCCCCTCGCAAGGTATTATGCTCCTTCCCATTATTATGTGTGGTTTCTTTTGAGCTTTCACAAGCCTTAAAAGCGGACTCTCTGAGCTGTTTTAGACTTTCTGATCAATGACTGCAGCTTTCGAAAGGTCGTGGACGAAGGAGCATGAGTCATAGTGCTTCTCGCTCCATGTCTTTGTCACGTTCACCTGTATGTATCTCATTCTTTACCACCTATCTGCTAGGTTGTCTTTTTGGGAAGGGGGGGGGGGGGGGGTGTAACTTCAAAAAGTAAAAAAGATCTATTAACAATTGTGTTAATTTAATAATTTTGGAACTGTAGAAGCGGAGAAGTCCAAGTTAAGGGACAGAAAATCGCAGTGCTAGTCCAATACCCATGGATTGTGTAAGTATGATCCTGTTGAATTCAGTAACTTCTTAGGTGGGGCTATGGTTGTCTGATGTTTCTCTCCAGAGTCTGCTTCTATTGACACTCGGCAATTTCTAGGACATATTTTCCAGGGTGAGATTATTGTGCAGCTTTAATTCCTTGCAAAGTTTTGTTCCATTCCAATAGCCATGAAAATGAATGAAATGGTTGGTGTATTCCATTTCATGGCTGTGCAAGGTCTATGCAAATAGAGTAAACCACCAATCAAGCATCAAGAACTGGTAATTATGGCAGCAAAACATATTTTCTGGTAGTAGCCTTGATTTTTTTGTTAGATATTGAGACTTACCAGTATTTTCTGGTTTTATTACTCAAGTGAAAGCTCCTGGAGACAGTATGGGCCCTGGCACACCAGTCATTGTGCTGTAATGATGTGCGAGTAATAGCTTTCTGGTTGTAGGGCTATTTCTTGTGTACTTCCATAACAGGTGATTTTCTTTTTATGCTCGGGGTGATATTAATCCTCTTAAAAGCTATCATTGCATGTTGAAGATTTGTATTGATCACTTCTTTAGGAAAATATTTTGAATATTAATCTGAGTTTGTGAGTCAAAACAAAGTTATAACTGTAAGACGTGCTCAAAAGAATACACTATCCTCTCCCCTAGTTAAAGCCCTTCGTAATTTGCCTTTAAACAAATCTTTCTCTAGACAAAGGACTTACTCCTCAATTAACAGGTGCCCCTCCACCTGTGATAAGCATGTCTTTGTACACCTTGTTGAAAAGATGATGCTAATAAAGAGGACTACTTTATGTGCCATTTTAAAGAAGATAAAATTGACGCCTTTCTTTTTATGTTCAAGAGTTTTTAAAAATATTGGATCCCCCTTGTTTTCAGTCCCAGAAGGTCATTCTTCATTCCAATGTCCTTGGAGCTTCAGACACTGGCCTTGGAGCTTCAAATACACGATTTTCGCTCTCCTTTTCAACTGTATATGAGTTAAATTTGAGAAGACATCATTGAATATATTTACTTTCTCCATTTGTACTTGTACTTTGTCCAAGTGCTCCTTATTGGATCTTGAAATGTTAAAGTTTCACGTATCGAAATTGTTGAGTTTATTCAGCCTCCCAGATAAAGACAGGTTCTTGGCTCTTTTTTTGAATGCACACACGAGTCTCATTTTCCTGTCATGTATAATTACAGCCTGCTGCCTGACTCAGGATAGTTTTGCCCTTCAGTGGTCTGGTGAGGGCGGTCATTAGAGTACGGTGTCAAGCTTGCAAATTTACTTGCACGAAGATATTTAACGTAAATAAGTAGAACACACATGCACACACACCTGTGCTTGTGCTTGCGCCTACGTATGTAGATATAGATGTTTACACACTTGTGTATATATACATACATGCATGCTTGTACGTATGTGCGCATAGATAGTGCAAACTATTCATGTGTTGGGTGCACTCTTAGATGTAATAAGTGTTGGAGAAAAGGGGTGCACTTTAAGGTGAAATAATCGGTTTGCTGGTTGATTTGATGTCTTCAAAACTATCTTGCGAGGGAATTAACCATTGTGATAAATGTTTTGGTCATAGGTAAGATACTTTAGAGCTTAGTAGTGTACATAGTACACAAGTGGTTAGCTTGAAAGTAATGATAGGATTATTGTACCATAAATATCATATGCAAAACTTCACATCGAGGGGTGGAATACTCTCTGTTGCAATCAGTTAGTGCATAATAGATTAGAGGATTGTAACCTTCACTTGTGCTTGGCTCAGATGCAATGAAAACTCTTTCTCTGATTTTGGAGGAACAAGTATTAGCAGTGTAGCAGATGCATCCACTTGCTCATGAATTTCCCCCTCTTCTAGTTCAATTGAATGAGGGTGTGAGTTGAGATCAAAGTTTGTCACCACTCAAACTTGGTTTTATTCTTTACTTGGTCAATGAAAGTGCTTTGTTAGCATGAAATCTAAGGTGAAATAATTGGTTTGCTGGCTGATTTGAGGTCTTCAAAACTATTTTGCTTGGGAATTAACTATTGTGATAAATGTTTTGTCATAGGTAAGATACTTTAGAGCTTAGTAGTGTACATAGTACACAAGTGGTTAGCTTGAAAGTAATGATAGGATTATTGTACCATAAATATCATATGCAAAACTTCACATTGAGGGGTGGAATACTCTGTTGCAATCAGTTGCTTGCTTGCATAATAGATTAGAGGATTGTAACCTTCACAAATGCTTGGCTCAATATTATTGCCATTGCATGGGCACATGCATCCAATTGTGCATGAAAACTCTTTCTCTGATTTTGGAGGAACAAGTAGTAGCAGTGTAGCAGATGCATCCACGTGCACATGAATTTCCCCCTATTCTAGTTCAATTGAATGAGGGTGTGAGTTGAGATCAAAGTTTGTCACCACTCAAACTTGGTTTTATTCTTTACTTGGTCAATGAAAGTGCTTTGTTAGCATGAAATCTAAGGTGAAATAATTGGTTTGTTGGTTGATTTGATGTCTTCAAAACTATCTTGCGAGGGAATTAACCATTGTGATAAATGTTTTGGTCATAGGTAAGATACTTTAGAGCTTAGTAGTGTACATAGTACACAAGTGGTTAGCTTGAAAGTAATGATAGGATTATTGTACCATAAATATCATATGCAAAACTTCACATTGAGGGGTGGAATACTCTTTGTTGCAATCAGTTGCTTGCTTGCATAATAGATTAGAGGATTGTAACCTTCACTTGTGCTTGGCTCAATATTATTGCCATTGCATGGGCACATGCATCCAATTGTGCATGAAAACTCTCTCTCTGATTTTGGAGGAACAAGTATTAGCAGTGTAGCAGATGCATCCACTTGCACATGAATTTCCCCCTCTTCTAGTTCAATTGAATGAGGGTGTGAGTTGAGATCAAAGTTTGTCACCACTCAAACTTGGTTTTATTCTTTATTTGGTCAATGAAAGTGCTTTGTTAGCACGAAATCGAATAAATCATATCGAAATTTCATAACATGTACATTTCTTGTTTCCTATATTAGTAGAGAGTCTCAAAATGTGTATCTTCTCAAAACTTTGGACATTAATCATCTCCAAAAACCGTCTTGTTAGTGGTATGTATATGGTTGTAGAATGTGCCATTGTGGGTACACAACATTAGTGTTACATGCACATGCGGGTAGTAATTTTGGATCAAGATATATATGTTGGCAATTGGTACAAACCTTGGAATGGATAGCAGATGGTACTTGTAGTAGGTCCCTTAGGGAAGAGAAACAGCCTCTAGTCATCTTGTTTAGGTTAGCGTGTAGGGTTGTTGACATGGTTGGTAAGAGAGCTAGATTAGGTGGAGTAAAGGGGCCACCTTGGCCTTGGCATTTAGCGATTGGTCCATTGTTGGGCAGTTGCTATTCCATTGGGTCTTGGGCACTTTCATTCTACACAAGACCTTGTGGCTATCCATTTGGGTCTTGGGCAAGTCTTTATGCAATCATAAATAGTTCGATATGTAAAAGTTTTTTGGGTCCTCCAAGGCATACCTAAGGGGTAGATCCACACTAGTAGAAGAGCCATAGATGGTTTATGGTGAAGCGCATCCATGTAGCTACTATGGTTTAGCTCCGGTCAACCCCTACAAAGTGATGTTCTTTTGGGATGCCATATCTCAACCAGTGAATGTCGTAGATGTTGGTATAGTATAATTGTTTTTAGGTTTCGTACTTGGATTTCTACATCTACTTATATGTTGTACATTTGAGTGCACTCTCTTTTAAATTGGAATGTTGTTCTATCTACTTGTGTGCACAATGAAGTGAGATAATATGTTTGTAGTACCTTGGATTTTTTTGGGCGTCAGGTGATTGTGTTCATAGATGGTGAATGATGCAAGGTCATTGATACTTTGACATATGTGTTTTAAAACTAATCATTAGTGCCTCCTTGGACACCATGTAATCCAATAGCAATTCATGTTGATATACACTTGTTAGAAATAATAAAGTTTCAAAACTTACTAAGCATTTTGTAAATACTTCAAAATGATGTTGTATTATACTATTTGTGATGTCATCAAGAAGAATGTCAAGAAACTGTATAAGCAATCGCTTTGTTGTATATGCTATCCTAGAAACAAAAAATGCCAATTCTGTGAATAAAATGACATTTGATTGATCCTCTCGACGGATGTGTAATTATTATATCCATTGAATCCATCCATGAAAGATTATAGTTTTTGATCACCACATTATCTTGTTAGTATCCATGAATGGAGTTGGGAAGTGGTCACGTTTTGAGCTTTCGAAGTAAGCGAAGCTAATTGCAAGTAGCTTACACTCTTTGCCTTAATAAGTACTTCGGGTTTATTGGATAAGGTTGTTAATAGTTTAAATAAGTCCAGTCCTTCCTTACACTCTTTGAAATACCCTCAAAAGTTAAACATTAAGACCATGAAGAGACATCCATATGTTTAGTAAGGTTGCATCATCAATGTTTGGCATACATAAACCTTTAGATCCTCGTTGGTTCTCAAATGAAGTTTGTGAATTGCACAGAGGCTTTGAACAATTAAAATCTATCACCTTGCACATGAGTTGGACTCGGAGTACATCATTATGATCAAAACATAAAGGATTACTCATTGATTTGCTTGCTTGAGTTGCATGCTCGATTATTTGCATTGCATATTCTATAAAAAAGGGTGGATACTAATCCTATTTGTTGTCTTCATTGTATGATATTAATTCCCACCTCTAAAACCATTCGGGCTTCCTTATAATCATCCACATGTCTTATTGCCTTCTCAAAATTGGCGCTCTTGAAAATTCCTAATCATTGTTATCTTTAATTTCTACCATCGCTTAGTACTTTTTATCTACCTAAAGAATTTTTTGCATTATAATTATCTTTATGTCTCGCTCTTGATGGTGCAACATTTGTACATCCCATGATGCTCTCTCGAAAGGTGGTAGCTTCTTATGTACATCAACATTTTTGTGGGTCCCCTCGTCCTCATGATCCACAATCTAGGTGTGGGAAACCTAGATCAAATTGAGTTTCAACTTTGAAACTATGCCTTACTAATTTAAAATAGCTTGGTTTGAATTGTCATCATTCTTAGACCGCCAACTCCTTATGATACTTGACACTGACACACTTTGCACTCAAATTATGCACATTTAAATTGTAGGAAATCCATTGAGGAGCATTTGATTCAGTTAACCTATAACCTCTTGTTCTTATCCACACTAGGCTAGGCTCTTAGAACCTCTGCCTTGAGCTTCCAATATACTTGACACAATTTTGGAGTAGAGAGCCAATCTCTATACCCTTCTAGTTCTCTTCATCACCACTTAACCTCTCAACCCAAAGTCCACCAACCATTAACCCACCTCTTATTTGACCAGCATTGAGAATCCAAGGATTGTTAAACTGTCCTAACAATTTGCCTAGCATTACTCTAGTTAATTGAGTCATTGCCATGTCATACATTTGTTAAGTGCTCTTGACTTTACCTTTGATACCAACATACCTCTTGACTTTCAAGCCTCACCTTTCTTGCCACGTTGTTCAATCGAAGTCTATGCACCTAGCATTCTTGTTCCAAGAGTGATTTCTCACTCACTCACTTGGAATGTGGGGGATGATGATGATGATCCCAACTAGACACCCCTACGGCATGCCAATGTAGATAGAGATTATCTTTGAACAATTCTTCATCTTACATATCCAATTAGGGAATTTTGACATACATATCTAGATGAAATATCATGCTTAGGGTAGAGTAACAATTATCCATAGTTGAAATGGAGTTATTGTAGTGGTAATAAGGATAGATCTTCAACCAAAGTGGAGAAGAGCTAACAATGGCTACTATGATGAATGCATTGGGGCCTCTCAATGTTTCAAGACACATCTAAGATTTATGTAGCACCATCAATACATCCATGCATCTTTGGTATGAAAGAATGATATTACAAACTCCACTAGCAAGCATGCCGATCCCCCCTAGCCTCGCTTTCCTTACTCTCAGCCCCCTCGACATTTATCTACTCACCTTATCATCCCCCCCCCCTCGCCCCTTCTCCTTTCACAATAGCCCCCCTTCTGTATCTATCAGCGCCCCTCACACTCAAACACATGTAGACGACACACACACGAAACACATGCATCCACACATAAACGACACACAAAACACACAAACACAAAAAAAATAAATAAATATAGACAATAGACAACCCAACACAACAAACCATAAGAAAATGAAGATAGGCAGTGACCAAGACTACAAAAGCACTCAAGTGCTCTTTCATAGTCCAGATGATGGTGACCAAAGTGTGACAACTTGGGATCCTATGTGTGCATCTCTTGAGTTGTAGTCTTTAGCCCATAGAGCCCTTGATGGATATACTGGTTGCACAAGTCGAGCTACTTGAAATGAGAGAAGCGGTGTACGCAAGGTGGCCCATTTCCTTGAAACCAGGAAACCTCTTTAGCTAATTTTCCAGAGCTTCGAGGGTGATGCAGCACAATTGGGAACCCGGGTGGTTGTCCAATGGTGTGTAATGGCTTGAGCAATCATCGTACTTGCAAAGTTAGAAGGCGGTTTTGGAGTAGCGAGTAAAATAGTGGAGAGGTTGCGATAGCAGAAAGGAGAGTGTGAGAGCTAAAAGAGCCCCAGAGTGTTGTTAATTGGGGACATGCAATTAACAAAGAGGGGCCAGAAGAAAGATAAGCAGACCCCTCGAGAGTAGAGAGCAAGATATGAAGAGGAACAATTGATCTTCCTAGTCATGTCAGGCCATAACTAAAGCGAGAGTACATCCTTAGTCGAGTTTGTCCATATGAATGGAATGTCCTTATTCAAGTCTGTCGATTGAATTGAGAGGGTTCAAGCCAAGCTGAGGCGACTTGTTGTAAATGGTTTACGAGTAATGGAAGTGTCTCTCTTTGTGTACAACAGTGGTGTTTTCATGTAAGCCGTTCCACCCCATCATCATACGATCGCCCCAACTTTAATCACCCCAGTTCCTCGTGTTCAATTACTCTCTATGGTCATCGAGTTTGTTTGCAAACCTTGCACAACAACCTAAGGACTGCAAGAGAGGGCATCTTTGTGTTAACACCACATCCACTCGAGCACTGAGCATCGAGAAATTGAGCACTTCTTACTAGGAACCTTGGCACCTTGCAACTCGTATTAGAACCTCATTGTTGCAAGAAACCGTGAGCAAACCAGAGCATCAACATTTGGCAATCTTGTTGGGGAGGGATAGGAAGAATAGAAGTTAATAGTGTCGAGTGGATTGTGAGTTGTGGGTATTGAGTGGAATGAGCTTAGTAATCCTAGGATTAACTACAGAGTCATTGAGAGATTCATGTTCTCACAAGTAATGAACTAAGGGCAGTTATTCAGCATCGCAATGTACTATAAGAAGTTTCTCCGACTGACTATGGACGACTGGAATAGCTTGTAGACATGTTTGAGGTCTGGCAAGTGGATTGCCGAGAGTATTTAGGCAACAATCTAGCTAATTTGTGACTTAGCCAATGTCTGACGCACACTCGAAAAGAAGACATCGGTATGTAGTTAGACAAAGGGACTATCTGAACCAGTTGCATCTTGCCATGCGAGTTGGAGCGGTTTCAAAACCCGAGATGGGAGTTCAAAGGAGATTGGTAGAGCATTCGACTACCCAACAAGAGTGACCTGCACGAGATGAGAGACTCGGCCTCGCTACCCTAGGGGTGGGAGTGGACTACTATGCAGAACGAATGAACTTGGGCCCTCCAGGTTTAACAGGAAGCCTTGACCTCCCAAGCCTCCCAACAAGTCTCAGAAGCCCTGTGGTTTCAATCTTGGAGCTTCTGCATTCGAGCAACATCTCGTTTGGAGCCCTCCTTGACCCCAACCATGAGGGCACTATGTTTTAAAGCCGAGGCGAGATGTTGGCCCTTGGAAGAACTGTTGGGAATCGACAGAGAGATTCTAGAAGACGAGCTATTGAAGGGCCGTCACATCAAGTGGATGAGGAGTTCTCATACACTGAGAGCTTGGAATTGCTTCTACAAGCCAACATAATGAAAATGAACTAAACAAGAGATTGTCTCGATTCTCGGTGTTTCCAGACAGGAATCATCAAGCAAATCATAATCAAAGGCAGCCAGCTCCGGGAGATGGTCGATTAGAGAGCTTCAGATGGAGAAAGACGTCGAATGTATGAAGTTGATATGGAACAATTGAGGCGGTTCAATCGCGTTCCTCTACGAACTGAATGGATGAGGACTCAAGATGAGGATGAGCTACATGATAGTCTTGAGGGTGTACCTATTGAACGTCCTCGCGCGAACAGCGTCCTCATGTAGTGCATTGGGATTGTGATCGCTATGTACATTCCAGCCACAAAGTTGGTAGACTTCATGCTAGCAAGTGGATGATTTGCTTACCCAGGGTACAGAGCAGACCGAGTAGCAGAACCTACAGAGCGATCAAAAAGGCTCAAAGCTCAAAACATCAAGGTGAAGTTTCAGAATTACAAGGGTATGAATGATGAAGTCCTGTATAGCCATTTACATAGCTTTTTACGAGTCAGCCATATTAATGGTGCTACTATGGATGCAGAGCACATGGATTATTTCCCTTGTACTTTGATTAAGGGAGCACAAAAGTGGTTTAATCAATTTCCCATTGGATACTTTGCTGATTTTGGGATGCTATGTCTGAAGCCTTCTTACGAAGGTTCGACAAGAGATTCATGAGGAAGATGTTTGAACTCGATTAAGTGTGTTAAAACAAAATAAGGGAGGATCTGTTCAATTGTTTGCATTACAAATGAGCTCTCATCAATCAGTTGTCAACTATACCTGATGATATGTCTATGCGAGCATGGTTGATCACTAGATGTACTCAGATTGACTTGAGGAAGCCAGAAATTATAATTGCAACTCAAACTTATGAAGAATTGCTTGATCGAGTAGTTGACTTGAAGAAGAGTGAGGGTCTCAAGGGTAAATCAAAGAAAAAGGATACTGATAGAAAGCATGCTAACAGTGATTTGAAGATGCAATCATGAAAGGCATAAAGAAAGCCTTAAAAGAACTGGGCATTCAAGGAAAGTCAGGTTCTAACGAGAAATGGTGTGGTAAATGTTCCAGGAATGGACACACGGAAGATCAATGTAAAACAAACTATTGCAATACTTGTACCAAATATGGGCATGATGACTTTGAATGTTGGTTCAATGGTACGAATCGCACAAAAAGTGCACATCAAGTGACCAATGATACAAAAACTACTGGTGGAAAGCCACTTCGACCCGATAACAAAGGTAAAGGGAAAGATGAAAAATAAAAGATTGATCCTCCAATGGTTAAATGCTACTGATGTGGAGAAAATCATTACATGAATGATTGCCCCATATGGACTGAACATGTTAAATTTTTGAAGAACAAGATGGAAAGGGGAGAAGTTGATCCTGCATGTAGGGCAGTTGAAGCAGATATGCTTGACACAATGGATGCTCAGTAGTTACTCGGTCAAAGGGGCCTGAGAATAAACAAAAGGACATGGGTGCTTTGGTCAATATACCTATCATTGACACACCTGTGGTAGATGAAGAGGTTCCTATTATCACAGTTAAGGCAAAAAAGCAAACCACTCCAGGTGTGATAGTAGATGGTGGATCACGAGTGAATATTATTTCTGAAGAACTTGTGACTCGGTTAAAGTTTAAACACTATAAGTCGTCTTTGTTTCGAGTTCGAATGGCTCATCAGAGACTAGTGGAGCCCAAAGTTATGTTACAAAGATGTGGTTATTTCTATTGGAGGTATTTATTATACCATCAGTCTCATTGTGATTGCAATGGAGCAACAAGCTTATGCAGTTTTGTTAGGATGTCCATGGCTAAAAAGTGCCAAGATATTGCATAATTTGGGATATGAGGAAATGATTATCAAGTTGGAAGGGAAGGATGTTTGTATTCCCACTAATCCTTGTAAAATACCAAATAGCTGTTGTCCTAAAGAATTAGAAGTTACTGATCAATTTCCCCAAGATGTCAAGTCTCAACTCATGGAATTGCCGATAATTCCAATTGGTGAACTTGGCATATATCAAGTGGCAGCTGATATAAAATGTAAAACGAAGGTTGAACAAATACAATACATAAGGATATGTATCTGAGTCATTTCATGGAAGATAATGTGGGTGAAAGGGAAATTGCCAAAACACCCATTGCCATCTCTCGACTCGGTATTGATCAATTGATTCCTGAGTCAATGTAAGAACTCAACCTCAGTACAGAAGACAATCCTCGCATGGTTGTTGTCAGTGCTAACTTAACACTGGATCAACTCAATCTCATCAAAGATTTGTTTGTGACTTATAAAGATGCCTTTTCCTAGACTTATACTGATCTCCTGGGAGTTCCACCTGATATTTGTCAACACAGAATTCCAATTGTTTCAAATGCTAAACCCATTCTCCAGCAAAGGTATCACATGAATCCCAACTATGCCAAATAGGTCAAGGCAGAGCAGGGGCAGAGCTGGATCAACTTATTCAGGCAGGATTTATTTATGCAATTGATCGTAGTGATTGGTTGTTTCCAATTGCCATGGTACCAAAGAAGAATCACAAGCTTTGTGTTTGTGTGGATTACAAAAAATCAATGCCAAAACGGTACTAGATCCATTTCCAATACCATTTATAGATGGAATTCTTGATCAGGTTGCAGGACATGAGATGTACTCATTCATGGATGGTTATAGTGGGTAAACCAGATTACTGTGGCACTTGAAGACTAGTCTAATACTGCATTCATCACCGAGTGGGGAGCATATGCTACTTGGGTGTTGCCTTTTGGTTTGCAAAATGCCCCTTCAACATTTCAAAAATTCATGGTAGAAACTTTTCGTGAGTACCTAACAGAATTCATTGTTATATACCTAGATGTTTTTTGTGTTTTCTCTTCAAAAGCCAACCATTTGGGTCTATTTGGAGAAAGTTTTTCAATGAGGAAGGTATATCTCTTAACCTGGCCAAGTTTGTGTTTTGTGTTCAAGTTGGTGTATTATTGGGACATGTAATTTCCAAGGAAGGCGTTTGCTGAGCCAGGTAAGATTCCTGCTATTCAAGCAATGCAAAAACCGGCTAACTTGACACAACTACGATCATTTGTGGGCTTCATACGTTTCTATAGAATATTTGTAAAAGATTTTCCCAAAATTGTAGCTCCTTTATATGAATTGACAAAGAGGATACTTAATTCGAGTGGACTGATGAACTGTCAAAGATTTTTCAAAAAACCGAGCTATGACTACTCCCATAATTAGACAACCAAGATGTATTATTTTTCATGTACATGTGGATGCTTCAGGCTATGCTCTAGGTATTATATTGGCTCAACCGGATGGTAGGCTTGATTATCCAGTCTATTATGCAAGTAGATTGCTCATGCCCACTAAATCCAATTACTCTACTAATGAGTGAGACATTAGGGGAATTTTGGACTCAAAAAGGGCCTCTTAGATTAGTCCGTTAAGATTTGTGATTAGCAAACCAGCCAATGGGAAGGCTTGGGCATTAAAAGAATGGAGGACTCCATATTGGCCTCTCATTGGTGTAGAGTCTTCCTTGGTCCCCACTAGGCTTCCACTTGCCTCTCTCTTGCCACTGCCACTTCTTGAGGCATTTACTCCCCCCTTTAACTTTTGGATGGTCCCAATACCCTCCTAGGCTCTCTTGGTAGGCTCCCAAATCCGCGACTTTTTTTTCCCTCCAAAAAATTGAAAATATCCAAAAGTGTCCCTAGCATCCCAAACTCCTCCCAGGAGTCTCCCCAAACTATCCCCATTGACTCCCCACCTTTCTTTGAGCCTCTTCCTCCTCTCAGCCTCCTCGCAGCCTCTTCCTCCTCTCAACCTCCTCTCAGCCTCCTCCCAACCTCTTCCTCCTCTCAATCTCCTCTCAGCCTCCTCCTCTCAACCTCTTCCTCCTCCCAACCTCTTTATCTTTGCTTGCTCCCATTCTTTCTACAATGGTGAAGCACTCCCCTTCCCCTAGGCCAAAGCTATCAATTCAATCTTGTGTGGGTCACATTTTGAAGGACAACAGTGATATTTGGATCCTTTCTCCTCTAGCATGACACCATCATCCCTCATTTATTGGAGGCCTGTTCCCATCAGTCTAGATGGTGGGCCACGTCAACATGCGAACCCATTTATTGGAGTCCTGTTGCACTTGCAGGCCACATGGGCATGCCAACCCAATCCCACGTCGCATCATTGTCACACCTCCGGGACTCAATTTGCCAATGGTCATGTCAGTTTCTGGTCCCTTTCTGGTGTGCCCACCCTCTCAGTCTTGTCTACCTTCGTGGTTGCACTATGTCATCATCTGTCTACGTGCCCCTTTGTGCCTCACTTCTCCAATGTGACATGTCACAACTTCCACTGCTTCCAAGTTCCACTCCCTCTGAACCTCCTCCTCTAACTGAACCTCTTGCAAATTCCCTCCTCTTTCCAAACCTCCAAAACCCCTCAAGGTGGCATGTTTGGATTAGTCTCCTTTATATTTAGTATAAAGTAAGATAAGATAAGATGGTCAAAGATCAAGGATTCATGAGGCTCCAAGAGTGGTAAGTTGCAACCAACCTAGAATTCAACACGAGCTTTAGGCACATGTCTAGTCAAAGAATTCCTTTTTGGCAAAATGGTTAAATATCACAGAATGGTCAAAGATCATAGATACATGAGATGTGCAAAGCCGGCTCTAAAAGGGGTGAGATCAGTGGAAGAGGTTTCATATTTTCATGGAGTTACTGAAAATATACAAACATAAAGTGGTTTTTAATTCAGAAAGTAAAAATTTTCATACATAAAGGATACTTTAATCATCTCAAAATTTGCAACAGGGGGTGTATATAGGTTATAAATCTTTAGATAGGGGTTTTTCTAATACCTCTTGATCGCACGTCCTATATAGGAATTTTACATAGTGCCCCCCCCTCAAGACTTAGGCACGCTCTCCAACCTCCACTTTGTAATCACCCATTGCATAGCCCATAGTGAAATCATGTCTCTCAGATCCTCTTCTCCTGGCACCTCCTCACTACTCCTCCTTATGCTGGTGCTCTCTGAGCCCCCCCAAATTTGCTCCACCTCCTCCTCACCTTCGCTCCATCTCTCCCTTCCATCTCGTTGCATTAAACACTTATCTTTGCTCACCATCCCCTCCTCATGGGCTACAATCATTTCCCCCCTTCCCTTCACTCCACGTCCCCCTCCCCCTTCCTCATGGATGCCCCCTCAGTCCCCCTCACATGTACCCACAACCTTTTCCTTACAATTTCTCTCTCAACCCCCCTCACCTTCCCTTGTTATGACCAATATTTTTTTGTGGAACGCGTGCATTGTAATCTCTCAAACATTTGATTGGGCCAAGAATGCTGACAAAGTATCAATGGTTGATTATTATTTTGCAGCAAGGCTTCTCAACTTTTGAGGTTTCACAATTAGCGATCATGCCTTTACAATGTTGAGTTGTATGTGTGTTGGTAGAGCACCTAGCTCCATGAATTGGTACAACATTCATATCCATACCTCAATGGTCTAAAATGAATGGTAACTGCAATGCATTCTTTTTCTTGAAGAATGTGAGTTTTGCTGTCCATTTAAGGTTGGAGCTACTCAAACTACCCGAAAAGAGAGCTAAATTTACTCTTTTGTGAGGCAAGAGAGGTTGCTGATTTTCCCATCAAGGAATCATTTTTTGAGCCAATATAAAATTTCATGGTACGTAAGGATGAGGGAAATCCCATGGGCTCTAAACCTACATCAAATTGGGGATATATCCTTACAAAGATTGAGATTTATAAAATCTGAAGGAAGAAGTGGATCACAACTTGTTGGAGGACGAATAAAATAGAGAAGTGGATCACAACTTGTTGGAGGACGAATACATTGGTAAGATAGAGCATAGACAACACTTCAAGGCCAAGTCAAAAGGCATTAATTGAAACTTGTGATTGTCATTGCCGTCAGTGTCCAACTTCACAACTACAAACTTATGAAGGATAGTTTAGGGAGGTTGCCATGTTGTAGGTAAAATCAATGAACCTCTAGGGAAGGAATGAGAGAGCTGAATTTACTTTTTTGTGAGGCAGGAGAGGGATGCCTTTCATATTTTCTGTCTCATAAGTCCTATGTGGAGAGAGAAGAAGTGTTATTTAGGCACATTTGCAAGGTCCATGCCATGGAAACCTCCACACTACATAGGGATATTTTTGAATCCATTGTTGATTACATGGCGCCCTGTGTTAGCACCACATCTAGTGACATTCAAACATTCTCTCGAAGGTGGTTCCCTTGTAGGTTTGTAGAACATTTATTCAATTATGATTTTACTGTTAGGAAGAGGGTTTGTAGGTTTGTAGCAAGTTCAAGTAGGGAGCATATTGTGAGATGAAGGAAGAACTTGAGTTCAAGGAGACTTTAGGTGCTATGGGAACAGATTTGGGGGTATATTTCCTATACTTTGGATCCAAGTTTAAGTAGGGAGTAGCTTTGTAGCAAGTTTACATAGGGAGCATATTGTGAGGTGAAGGAAGAAACTCAGAAGGAAACTTTAGTTACATTCAAAGATATGTTTCCTATAGTTTGGACATGGGTGCGGTTGAGTTGATGATTTTATGATTCCTTGAAGAAGGGATGATTGTCGTTTCCTTTCTTGTAGCGCACTTGGCCATCCAACATAAACTTGGTGTCCACCGGCCCCTAATCCTTGGGGTTGATTGGCCTCTCTTTGAATACTTCCTTCACGATTTGTGGTGCTTGATAGCCACTTGGGAACTCTAAAGGCTTGCACGACTCATTAAGCTCATCAGGGGACCATTATATAATACAATCTCTCTCTCTCTCTCTCTCTCTCTCTCTCTCTCAGATCTCTCTCTATATTTATTTATTTATAAGTAATTGTGTTTAAAATTCTTTTTATTTAATTTTGATTTATCTCTCTCTATATTCATTCATTTATAAATAATCCTTTTTACAATGCTTTTTACCTGCTTTTTAATTACTTTTAATTTCTCTCTGTTTTTTATTTAATTGAGAGAAATTAAAAGTAACTAAAAAGCATTTTAAAAAGGATTATTTATAAATAATCCTTTTTAAAATGCTTTTTAGTTACTTTTAAATAAAAAGAATTTTAAAAAGGATTAATTATACATAAATAAATATAGAGAGAGATGAGAGAGATAGAGAGAGAGAGATTTTGTATTATACGTAACATATTTAATTATATTTTTTCATGTCATCTTTCATTGTAAATATAAATATTAAAAAAAATATATATTACACACACACACACACACACACACACACACACACATGTGTGTGTGTGTGTGTGACCATTGGCCCCTCATTGTGACTTGTGTGTCATCGCACATTGCCATGCGTCGCGCTCATTGTCGCCATGTGTTCAGTCTGCCTGTCCTCTGTGCACCCTCTATGAGACGTGTCTCCAGTAGAAACTCCTCACTCAATGACACGTGGTAGCCTCCCGTGCTCCTCTGTCTTTTTGGCATGCATGTTGCATCTGCATAACAATCAACAACATTTCCAATTATGCCTCTCATGCTATTTTTTCACACTGTTATTGTGCTCTTGGTTTTTTAGCAACCTTAGGGTTGATCTCAAGTTTTATAAGGGATTCATCTCAAGTCTACAAGAGATGCAAACTGTCATAGCCTGTGGACAGACATGATGTGGGAAAACATGGCCAAAATGAGAAAATAAGGATCATGTAATACTAGAAATAATTGAATGTTTGGAAGAAATTACTTATGATGCTACATTTTGAACCTACATGTGAAGCTTCGAGTACTTGCAATTTGGGAATAGAGACAAAGTTGGGATGATGCTGCATTTTTAACATTAAGACACAATTTTTAATAAAAGTAGTTAATACTTATCGCTGCACTATGGCAATGGCACTGATGACCACCGTTTAACTCTGTATAACAGAGCTATTAAAGCTTTGCTACTTCTCGACTTAGAGTTCCTTGCGAGATTGATGAATCTTAATTGAGTAATTGTAGGATTTGAGATGCTCTTCTAAGAACTAAGCTATGATGTCATTTCTACTTTTAGGCTGACTTCATCATAAATAAACTCGTTTGTTATGTGTCTACATTGCTCAAACCATGCAACTCTCAGCCATGTTTACTTATTTTCCTCCATAGATGTAATTCTAATAGTTGGTATTAGAGCTAGTCAGGTAGGCTAATTGAACTAGAAAAGTTCTAGCTTGGGCCATCCTTACCAATGGGTTGTTGGGAGCTTGGATGAATGTCTTCTTCAGGGTTGTTTCCCAAATCATGCTAGAGATTCTTGTGACATTGTTGTCCGAATTGGTGCATTCAAATTCAAATGTAGCTGTGATAGCATCACACTCATGTGCTTCAATGTCGAATGTTAGTCCTGGTCATGATTCGAAGGTACAACTTAAGACATTCACTTGGTCTCCGAATGAGGATATCTATATGTGGCTGGACCGCTTCAACAGCTTGGCCGAGTACCACATATGGGATGATCACCAAAAGGTAGAGGAGATCAAACTAGCATTTCAAGGTCTTGCAGCTGCATTGTACCATCAATTGGACTCAATATCTTAGGCACACCTGCAATTGGCACTCTCATTGACTTTAGAAATACAAACACAATCAAAGACGTGCTAATGCAATTGCAAGCATTGAAGCAGTTACCTTCAAAAAAAGTATCTCAATTTGGTGTCAAATTAATGCACCTTTTGATGTGGGTTGATTGATTTCAACAATCGGGTTCTTTTGTTGCCCAATTTGCCTCCAATTCAATGGATATCTTCAAGGCATTTCTCAAATCAGGTCTCAGTTGCAACCATAGTCAAAGACGCATGGGTTTGAGCACAAATTAATCAACTTATATCAAAATACCCCCAAGCCTTTGCTAAAGAAAGGCCAACTGTAACAACTACTAATGTAATTCATGAAGTCCCAACAACAGACACAAGACTAGTGTCCTTTGCACGCAAAGAAGATGCTCTCCTAAACAGATTAAAGAGATACACAAACAAGTCAAGATGATGCTCAAGGAGAATATCATAAGGTATTCAAAATGTCCGTGGGCTTGTGAGCCACATTTGGTCAAAAAGTGACAATGAGTTTAGATTTTGTGTGGATTTCATGCCTTTAAAAATAAGGTAACAGTGCAGGATGAGTATCCATTGCCTCGAATGGATGACCTTCTAGATTTGTTAGCTCACTCAAAATATTCCACATCCCTCGATCTGAAATCCGGCTACTGGCAAATTCCCAATGAAAGAAGAGGACAAGTGCAAAAGCGCATTTTGAATGCCCTTTGGCCTCTACAAATTCAACATAATGGCATTTGTAATGTTGAATGGCATTCAACATAGTGGCATTTGGAATGTTGAATGCACCATGGTATTTCCAAAGACTCATGAATTTTGTGTTGCACGATTTGATTGTGCAAGGCAAAGTGGTGGTGAATTTGGATGATGTTTTAGTTCACACAAAGACAATAGAAGAACATCTCCAAGTGCTAGATAAGGTAATGCAGCTCTTCAAAAAGTATAATTTCAATCTCAACAAGGATAAATGTAAGTTTTCTCAGTCACAGATGAAGTATTTGTTATTCATAATTTCAAACGATGGGGTACAACCAGATCTAGCTAAAGTACAGGCATTATTATCCTACACTGACAACTACTAACTAGCTTCATCAATTCATAGGTATGTCTAAATTCAGCTCTAGATTCATACCCAAGTTGGAAGCATTGTCTTTCCAATTGCGCAAACTTTTGCAATCAAAGGAACCATTTCAGTGACGATGGAGCATCAAAAGGCATTCAATGAAATTCGTGAAGCATTGAAAAAAGATGTGTTGTTGAGGCATCCAGATTTTACTAAGTGGTTTTTAGTCAAATGTTTGGGAGAGATGCTTTAGACAAAGATTTGGGAGCAGTTCTCACGCAACAAGACCAAGACCATCAATGGCGTCCAATCATTTATGCTAGTAAAGCATGGTCCAAGTCACAATCTAACTACTTAGCAACAGAGCTAGAAGGTCTCGCAATCTGGGCGGTTCAGAAATTTCAACCATACATTCATGGATATAAGTTCTATATCCAAATGGATCATCTCACATTGGTCAATCTGTTAACCCAAAAGGAAGCCCATGGAAGACTAGTTTGGTGGATCTTGCTTATGCAAGACTATGACTTCGTCATCATAGCCTATAGACCTGGTAAGATGAATCAAATTGTTGATGCCTTGTCAAGCGTCTTTTATCAGTCTGTCCAAATCATTCACAATTCGTCATCCAATTCTTAGTTGCCTGTAGCTTCACGTACTCCACTACTAGTCCCAATCGCTGATACATCCCTCCCTTCCTTACATGATCTGCAAATCCTTCCATCACAAGGCACAAAAATTTCAAATTTGATGTCAAAAGTTAGGTCTAGTCGATGTCAATCTAATTTTCAACTGGATGATGGCCTTCTTTATTTTCACTAACCACCATTTCAACCCAGGTTGTATGTCCCTCAAACAATGCAGCATTTGTACTTAAGGTCATTTCACGATGATATTTTTGGAGGTCATTTAAGGTCATAAATATCTTAGAAAAGCTTAGAATAAAATTTTATTGGCCAAAGCTGAGGTTATTTGTTCACCATTACCTTCAATTGTGTCCTACCTATCAAATGTTCAAATCACCAACAAGGAAGCCGGTGGGCTCAATCTTCAATCGATTTTAGCTTCAAAACCTTTCGAATTGGTTGCTTACGATATTGCAGGACCTTTTCTAACTTGAGCAATGGGCAATGCATTCATCATAGCTTTGACTGATTACGTGACTAGATGCATGATTGCTAAACTGCTAGTGTTGGCATGGGATCCAATATCACAAATTTCCTTATTGATAACATCATTCTGCAACATGATTGTCCCAAATTCATAAATTTATCTGATCAAGGTTCTAACCTCAACATTAAGCGGCAGTTCACTAGTCTGTTGCATCCAAATTGCAATGGTTTAACAGAAAGTTTAATAGAACTATCAAACTAATGAACATAGCGATGCACATTGATTCAAATCACACTAATTGGGATGCCTCACTACCATACGTCCTAGCAACATAAAATATAGAGTTGCAAGAATCCACACAGATAAGTCCATTTGAATCGCTATTTGGTCGACCTCCTAGATTTCCAGATACAGTCCAATGGTCAAATTTCTTACAACAAGCTTTGCAATTCATTCGACATAATGGAGCTACTCATCTAAAGAAAGCACATGCTAGAAAAAAGTGGTACTATGACCAATGCCACAAGTACATAGAGTATCAGCTGGGAGATTTGGTAATGCTGCATTTTTTGACCCAGAAAAAAGGGCTCCCTAAGAAGTTCTTAGCAAAGTGGGTTGGTCCCTATCAAGTGACAAACAAAGTGGGAAGGACAACCTATTCTCTACTCCGATGCACACCAAACCAGAAAAACAAAGATGACATGGTGCATATAGCACGAATGAAGCTGTTCCATTCTAGGAGAACCATGTCCATTCCTTCAAGAGGGGGAGTAGACATGACAGAGGATTTACCGCTTGGGGGATCTCAAGAAAATTACTCTCTTCAAAAGGATTTGATAGGTAAGAAAGTGGATATTTCATTGGATTGAAGGTCTAGGTGTAATTTAGAGTTCTGGCCTTAGAGTCGTTAACTGTAATGGATTGCCAAAGTAATAAAGTGAGGACGAAGACCCTTAATTGGGGTGCTCTCTTTGCTATCTCTCACACTTTGTTGTTGCATTATTTCCGTGTGTTAGGATAGTACCATTTCATTGATCTCTTTATTTTATGATGTGTGTGTAAGAGAGAACTTAGGTAGGTTTAACACTCATCTAACACATGCGGCATCCTCATCATGGCTTGTCCATTGGATTAAACATAATGTGTCATGTCAATGCATGGTTTCAAAATGGGCGAACTATTTGTAATGTTGTACATGTAAAAAATATAATTGAATATCATGAAATAGAGCTATATTAATCATACTTATATAACTTGGGGAATCCAAGTTCAAATCCCATTGTCAGCATTAGCAAAACATGATTGGTTTCATTGGAGACAACACTATCTTGGATACGATGAACCTATTGCCCGACTTTTGCAATTTACTTGGATGTGACTCAAATCAACCTTGGATCAACATTTTTCCATGCTTCAATGGAGGAAGTATTGGAGATATGATGATGTAGCTACCCTTTGAGAAAGGGGCATTTAGAAAGCAAGTGTTAGGTCTAAAATGAAATGGAGTCACTAGGAGAGAACCAGGTCTAAAATACTTGGTGATGCAGAGCTTACTAGATTAAAGTCATTTGTGGAGGCTACCCCATACATCACACATGAAATGGTTGATGCGTTAGCAACTGTACACTAAGCATACATTATACATTGTGATACACACTTTCAATGTGATTCTCAATTTACCAAGGATCACTGTCCCACGAGTGGGCATTATTGATTGGGGACGAGTCCTTTGACAATATCCTAACAAACCATTCTCACCCTTGCACAAAAACTGTATTAAGATGGTCAATCCATGGAATTGATGAGTGATAAAATTTTGGATCTATTGGATTTATTTTCCCTTCTAACCACAAATCCATATGTGTTTTTCCTTGATTTCAAAAAGCTTCTAAATCACTTTCACTTGCTAAGGAGGATTCATTCCTCTTTAAAAATGGTGCATTCTCTGCATTAATTTGAAAATGGATATCCACATTTTTTAATATTTCAAGGGGCTTGCATGATTTCATACCTTTCCACCTAATATAATATAACATTGACATCAACAAACAATATACAAACATGACATGTTTCAGAAAAGTAACAAATCGAGCAAAAATGAAAACCCCAATTGCATGCAAAATCTAATGATTGAAATCTAAAAATTCAAAAAAACATTTACTTATCATCAAACATTGTTAAACTATGTGAATGAACAATACCTCACAAGGATATTTGGAGGAAAAATGTGATCAAACTTGTTGTTATCAATTGTAATCCAGGATGCTGAAGTTGATGGATTTTTCTCCAAAACTAATTATATGCTTCCAAACAACTCCAAATCCATTTCAAACCATCTTTTGTAAAAAACCTCAATAGTAAGAGTGTATCTTTTAAAACAAGCAAAACTTTCTTCCTCGTCAAAGCTTGTATCAATTACCAAAACAAACTACAAATCAACTTCTTCTTCAAAGTTGCATCATAAAATCTCATTTTCATGCAAGTTGCTCTGATGGACCCTGATTTGAGTTAAAAACTAAAAACATTCTAAAACTACATGAATCAACACTACCAGAGTCTTGGAGCAAGGTTCTTTGAAAGAAAAATGTGATCAAACTTGTCCCTCCCAGTCGTCCCTCTTGTGTTCTAGGAATGTTGAAGTTCATGGTTCTTGCTTCAAAACAAATTATATGCTCCCAAACATCTCGAAATCTATTTCAAGCAATATTTTGTAGAAAATGATTAATAGTAACAGTGGAAAAGACTCATTTCTCATGAAATTTCTTACAAAAAAAATAAATCTTTGAATGTTTTCAAACCATGTAATAAAACAAAACAAGACAACTACACAAAATGAACTACAAATTAACTGTTTCTTCAAAGTTACATCATTAACAAACAAATCTTGTCATAATCACTGTGTTGCATTTTTCCAAAGATTATCTCACCTGAACCTCCATACAAGCTATTTGGATAGACCCCAAACCTTTACAAATGGTTCAAAATCATGCACCCTTAGAGATTGCACTAGGGAAAGTGACTAGTATTGAGAGATGGGGAAAAGAAAGATAGATTTTCATGCATTAGCAACTACAATGCCTAAAAGCCAATCTTCTTTGATCCTTTCTCAAAGAATCTCATCGAGTAGCTTCTTCTAAGCTCTAAACACCCTGCATCATTCATGGTGGTGAGGGTACTTACATCCATTTGCTTGCTCACATGTGGGATATCTCCTCCATGCCATGTGGCAGCTTACCCTTTGCTCATACCTTGCTCTACATGTGCTCATGGCACCACAACTCTCAACATGGGCTGCCCCAGGAAATGCTCTGTCTACCCTCAGTGCGGTCAGTCAAGGGATGCCTTCCCACACTTGCATGTAGCCTAGTTGGTGGTGTGCCAACTCTATCTGAAGCCGTCTAGCCATCAGGCCACACATGGCTCCCATCTGGTGTCCAAACCAGGACCTATTGGATAACCGAGCTACTCAAATGCCTTCTTCTCATATGGGGGGGTTACAAGTAGAGTTACCTAGTTCCCGCATATTTATACGAGAGTGGAGCATTGGTATCTAACACCTTTGTGTTTGCTACTCCATCCACCTTCACTCTCTCCTCTTCCCTTCTCCTTCTCCCTCCCTTATCCTCTCTCTCTCCCTTCTTCCCCTTCCCCCTTTCTCTTGTGGAAACACATTGTAACATTCTAGGAGCTGCTTGAGTGACACATGCGAATGGCTCGTGCCTTGCATTGCTCTCACAAGGAGTAGCTTGGAATGGAGCACAGGGGATTCACTAGTAGTAATAAGGAGACGTCACCTATGTGCAATACATATATGAAAATTCCTCTTATCTACCCCCTATTTACGGGACCTTACCTTATAAAATGTACCTTCCTTCCCTTATATAACCCCCCTCCCTTACACTCACGTGGTGCCATATGATAAACCCTAGTGGACCCCTTGGGGAATGGAGGTTCCATCGGCATGTTTCCTTTGTAGTGCCTTTGTGTTTGCCACTCCATCCCCGTTCACTCTCTCCTCTTCCCTTCTCATTCTCCCTCCCTTCTCCTCTCTCTTTGCCTTCTTCCCCTTCCCCCTTTCTCTTGTGGGAACACATTGCAACAATCCAGGAGCCGCTTGAGTGACACATGCGGATGGCTCGTGCCTTGCATTGCTCTCATAAGGAGTATCTTGGAGTGGAGGCTCCATCGGCATTCCTGCAAGATCCCCATGACATGTGAGTCACCGTTAAGACTACACATCGCACATGCTATCTTACATATTTCTAGTGGCACCCTCAAGGCCTAAGTGGAAAAACTGAGCTCACTTCGAGCTAGAAGCACACAAGAAAGATGGCCATAACAAAAGGTCAAGGTTGATGGAAAGACCACAAGCTTCGAAGACTATAGCAGAGGTCTCAACGAAGAGCTCACCCTCATCTCCATGTCTCTTCTCTACTCACAACCATTTGTGGCCTCACTCTCAGCTGGAAATGGTTTCCCCATGAATTTAACCAGTTGGTGTAAGCTTTGAGAGGTCTCTAACTGACTATCATGAAGCACCTCAAATAACTAAGGAAGTATTGATTCAAAGGCCTATCAACCACAAGGTCTGACTTTCTACTAGATGGCGGACCGCGCTACAAGAAAGGAAATGACAATCACCCCTGAAACATACAATCATTGACTCAACCATACCCACGTCCTATTCAAAGGGTGCTGACCAATTTGAACTATATTATTTTTACCATTTTCCATTTGATTGACTGATGGTTCTCACCATTCTACTTTGTCATTGCCATGCATCCTTCTAAAATCAATTATGAACACCATATAGATTCCTCAAGAGGTGTGTCACGTCCCAATTGGTCTCTGTCCCAATATTTTTTTAGCTGGCAACACTACACACATAAAATGGAGCCATAATATTGTGGATGCACATAAGATATGTTTGAGTAGAACTAGCTTTCCAGCAAAAGATAGTGGAACCTTTTTCCAATACTCTTTCTTAGCCTAAATTCTAGGGCACTACAACCATTAGCTCCTATTTTGACTTTTCTTCAATGATTATCATTTAGTTTTTTAGTGGAGAAGCCTTCAGTCATAATTAGAGCTAGAAGGACATAACGTCCATATTTTTGTCGATATTAGCATCGATAATAATGTTGCCTATTGGAAATAGCGTCCGTTTTTATGTTGAAAATGCATTTGGAATAAAACAGAGCTTTGAAAAAAGCATCGATATTCTAACATGAAAAAATATGGGCAGTGTGGGGTTCCACCCTTCCTAAACCTTGCAGAAATAAAATTAAACTCAAATGTTTTTACAAAATAATAATAATATTGATCTACATTCTTTAATCAATTGAAGACTCATTGGAATATTCATTGTGAGATTGATGCTTATCCTCTCAATAAGCATTTGTGGCTAGGTCTCGTACATCTTCCACATGTAGATCAAGGTCTCCAAAATCAGTATCTAAGCAAAACTTTGACTAACTCAAACTATCTTCACTTTCCAAAACTCTAGAAGAAGGGGTATGGGAAGTGCTATCTTCTAGCCATCTATTTCTTGATCTTTCATTTCATTCTCTACTTCCACATCTTTAAATACATGTTGGTTTCTAGGTGCAACTTGAATCACAAACCACCATTGGTTGTCCACTCGATCAGGTTGAAAGACCAACTAAAATAAAAATCCATGATATGTTCATGCAAGATTTCATGAAGTTGAATTGCAAATGATATCCATATAAGAAAATTCTTACTTACTCACAATGCGTGGGTAGCACAAATGTGTCACTAAGGTCCACCCAAATTTTTGTTGAGTCAATGGCCAAAACCCTGCTAGGATCCTTCTTGATTGTAGCTTGAGCACCTTGGAAGACCACATTGAACCATTCCACATCAAACACAAATACCTAGAATTTCCTAAAATTATCTTGAAAAATATATTATATGGTTCCAACATAGTCCATTTGAGATTTGTATCCCTTGCACTAGCTCTACTCTTCTATAAACAATTGGCCATGACGCCTCGATCAAATGTGTTGTGCGTTACATCAATTTTCTCTAATCAATAGTGATTACCATATGCTCACATTGCATTGAATGAATGGTATAATGATTCTCATTAGTTTATACAAAAAGCAAGATAATTACATACCTTTTTATCACAACCTCATGCAAATTCCTCCTCCCTTTTTGTCACAATCTCCTCTCTTTGACTAGCAACTTTGAGAGTGTCTTCTAGCAAATCATGGTGCATTTAGTTGGCATTTCTAGTAACTCTGGGGGATTCTTCCTACCTCTATTGGCCCTTTCCCACACTTTTCTATGCTCCTCTCTTTTAGCTCTTTCTTCTTCATATTTTTTGGTCCATTTCTCAATTCCTCCACAATTGTAAAGACAAAAAGTGTTCAAATTTTATTGGAAGGTTATACTCATTTTTTTAAATTTCCCTTCCCTTGTCAAATCTCTCCTACAACATGTGGGTCATCGCTATGATCCCAAAATTGAGGCATGTCTGGCATGAGTTGTATAAGAAGCTCCATAATTTAAAACATTGACTCTTGCACCAGCTAGCCTTCTACCATGTTTCCCTCTGGTCTAGCTTTTGGTCTTATATACCCTTTCAATACCTTCATAAACTACTCTAAGAAAAAACGTTGATTGGCAATGCAAAGTGCCTCCATATGCCACTTCATCTGTCAAGTGCAAGAGTAGATGCAATTGGATTTTGGGGGATTTTTTTGGTGAGTATGCTCTCTCTCTTCTCTTTTCTCTCTTTTCTTTTCTCTCTTCTCTCTTTGAATGTATGTTTCCTGCTCCCTAATTGTGCATGTACTCTCTCTTCTTCTCTACACTCGTCTATACAGCCATCCCCCTTTCATAAACACCCCTTCTCTCTCTCTCTCTCTCTCTCTCTCTTTCCTCCCTCCCTCTCTCTCTCAGTACCCCTATCCCTCCCTCCCTCTGTGCCCCCTTCTCTCTCTCTCTCTCTCTCTCTCTCTCTCTCTCTCTCTCTCTCTCTCTCAGAGTCCCTCTATCTCTCCCTCCCTTGCTTCCTCCCTCCCTCCCCGCCCCCTTCCTCCCTCCCTCCCCACCTTGTTCTCTCTCTCTCTCTCTCTCTCCCCCCCCTTTTTATACCCTCTCTCTTCACACCCTCTCCCTCCCTCCATGACTCTATCCCTCCACACCTCTCTCTCTCTCTCTCTCTCTCTCTCTCTCTCTTTCTCAGAGTCCCTCTATCTCTCCCTCCCTTGCTTCCTCCCTCCCTCCCTACCCCCTTCCTCCCTCCCTCCCCACCCTCTTCTCTCTCTCTCTCTCTCTCTCTCTCTCTCTCTCTCTCTCTCTCTCTCTCTCCCTCTCTCTCCCTCTCTCTCCCCCCTCTTTATACCCTCTCGCTTCACACCCTCTCCCTCCCTCCATGACTCTATCCCTCCACACCTCTCTCTCTCTCTCTCTCTCTTTGAATGTCTGTTTCACTTGCTCTCATATCACATGTACTCACACACACACACACACACACACACACACACACGCACGCACGCACGCACGCACGCACGCATGCATGCACGCACGCACGCACGCACGCACGCACGCACACACACACACACACACACACACACACACACACATAATTGCAAGAGAAGGGTGGAACAAATCTCTTGAATATGTTTCTTATGAAGTAGGTCACGGTCTAACTATGGATACATATAAAAGACTAAAATAAGCATATGGAGAAACATAAACATGTTGCTGAGAGATTGGAAAAGTTTATAAGTATTATCTTGATCAATTATGGAAGTAGGAATTGCTAGAGGTGGTGGACTTCCCCCCTTGATTGAGCTAAGCGAAGCATGGTTTATTGGCCGGTACCCATTGTAGGACTCACGGCATTGGTAGGATTTATTCCTATAAAAATTAATGTGTCCCTAATGGCCTCGAATATATTGTCTTGATTACCCCGCTCTCTCTCTCATCCCTCCTTGGACCTTTTCGGAGGAGACAGAGGTGTGCGTGGCTTAGAGGTAGGCGATTGTGACCCCCTATAGTCAGTGATGTCCCTGGGACATGCAGTAGCCTCATGCAACATATTATTAGATTAGGTGTTCCCTATTGTCATACAACTATGGTGGATTTTTGTGCATCCATCATGTGAGTGACACATGGTAATTGCGCAACTATGGCACAGACTCTCATGTTTCGTGTGGTGACTTTCAAGTGCGATTCAATTTGTGTGTGTTAGCAATAGCAGCAGCTCTTGTTGACTCCTTGACATGTGTGTTCCCTCGTGTGGCCTTTGGCAAACGTGCTACCCACGTGGCATTTGGTGTGGCTTGTGTTTGATTGCCCCCGACCTTGTGTTGTTTGGTCTTTGTTAGGTTTGACCAGTTGGTCACATTTGTTTGCACTAGGGTTTGTCCACAAGGGGGTCTTGGAGGTGGTAGCCTTCACCCCTTGATTGACCTAAGGGGAGCATGGTCTATTGGTTGTTGTCGCACTATAAACATGTGGCATTGGTGGGATTTAATCCCATAAGCAATAATGTGGCCCTAGTGGCCTTGGATATATTGTCTTGATTTCCCCTCTCTCTCTCATCCCTCCAAAGTCCTTTTGGGGGAAGAGAGGCATACGTGGCTAGGAGTTGGGATCTCTCGCACTCGATGGTGTCCTTGGGACACATGATGCCAACAAGCATGGCTATAAATTTGATCTTACCAATTGAAAGAAATCCAAGTAACTTTGCCTTCTTAAAAAATTTCACCAAACACATATACACAACCCAAAAAAACACATAAAAAAAAACTACTTTATACTATTTAAAAAGACTACCATGTGGCATTTCAATCATCGAAAAGCCATGCGGCAAGGTTTTTTCCAATCTTTGAAATACCGTGAGAGAGAGAGAGAGAGAGAGAGAGAGAGAGAGAGAGAGAGAGAGAGAGAGAGAGAGAGAGAGAGAGAGATAGATAGTTTTTTTAACGTCGTAGGAACAATCCCACGGAGCCAATTCTGACTCATCCGACGTCGATCCCTGAGGATCGAACTCACAACACCCAACGACAGAAACCAGAGCCTTAACCACCAAGACCCACGTGGGTTTTTTTAAACTTGGTGGGGAAGGATGGCTTATACACCAGGAGAGAGAGAGAGAGAGAGAGAGAGAGAGAGGTGTTGAGATATCGAGCTCCACTCATGATATGCCAAGGTGACTGTTGTGCATTTATGTCACCGACTTGTTAGCTGCAGATGCGGTTGGTACACCACCCATGAATAATAGTTGGATGATAGCTATCTTTATGTACTCTAGTTAGTGGCTCAATTAGTATGCCACCTTAGTTAGATGAGTTTGGTTTGAGACCCACATATAGGGTTCACCTATTCCTTTTGTACTTAGAGAGAGTTCTTTTGGATTTCACAACTAAGAAGAGGAAAACCGTTTTCAGCCTCCACCTTTGTGTATATTCCCCCATTGTGTATGTGAGAAAGTTGCAAGTGAGACTCCTTGCTTCTTTCCCCCTCTCTTCACATGGTATCAGAGCTCGGTTCATGGCAAGGAGCTCAAGAAAGCAAACCAAGTTCATGGTGTCTTGGTAAGAGGATCAGTGTTGCTGTCCCTTTTCGAGTTTGGGAGCAAATCTCTATAGGTAGCATAGCTGGAAAGTGCAAGAGTGCAGTGTCTCAGATTGGGATGCCCTTTGCGGTGCGGTGAGAGGGCAGTATATAATGCAGGAGAAGGCAAAGCCCTTGGTGACATTATTTTTTTGATCAAGGCCATTTTCGGGCCCATTTTGCTGGCGGAAGTTTTCCGTAGGCACTCAGGAAAGTGCCTTGTTTTTGCTGTGTGACCACTGTTCCGCATGTCAGTGAATAGTTACTCGAGAAATTGCATTGTATGCCTGTGCACAGAGATATTGGGAGTGACATAATCATTCTTATTGCCTGTTGATGCATAATCGTCACTAGGAAGTGACTGTGTGGTCAAATACCACTTTCGTCAGTTTTGTAGATTGCATTTGTGAGGCAGAAGTTGTGTTTTTTTGTAGTGACATAATATTTTTGCAGTGTTCTGTAATGGCGTCTGATGCTCTTTCACAGATTGTCACTGAAAAGCTTGATAAGAACAACTTCCAAGCATGGAAGTTTAGAATGATGAATTTCCTTAAGGGAAAAGGCTATTGGGAGTTCATTACTAGAGTTGAACAAGAACTAGTTATTCCTAATGTTCCTAATAAACAGGAGTTGCAGGCATTTAAAGGCTAGCATGAGAGAGACAGAAAAGTTATGTACTGACTGTCTATCAGTATTTCATATTCTATGCATATTCAGGATGCAAGCACACCAAAGGAGGCATGGGATACTTTGACAAAAATGTATAGCACAAATACACAGGCCAGGAAAATGCAACTCAAGCAGCAGTTGCATAATGTGCATAGAGAAAATATGAGCATCAATGACTACCACATGAAGGTGAAGAAGATCGTAGATGCACTTGCTTCCATTGGGTTGCTAGTGGGAAGATGATGATTTAGTTTCTGTGATCTTGAATGGTCTAGGAAAGGATTATGCATAATTCCAGACATCCATTACTATTTGTGAAGAATTTCTTGATTTTGAGGAGTTGATTGCTCTTCTAATTTCTGAAGAGCAGAGAAATGGTGGTGCATCTTCTTTAGGAGGAACTTCAAAAGAAACTGTCTTCTACTCAAATGTTGGAAGAGGTAGAGGCAGAGGTAGAGCAAGCCGATCTGGAGGCTGTGGCAGAAATCAAAATATGTAGCAAATTCAAGAAAACCAGTCCTATGGAGGAGGACGTGGTAACCTTAGAGGCAGGGGGAGCCAAAGAGGTCGTGGTGGATGGCAGAGAGGCCAAAATGCAAACAGCAATGTTGAATGCTACTACTGTGGTAAAATGGGTCATATGGTTAAAGATTGCTATAAAAAGCAGAATGACATCATGACTGGAAAGTTGCAACAAGGCAATTAAATGATGTGTGGTATGTTGACTCAGGTGTGCCAAACCACATGATAAGTCATGTAGAATGGATGCAGGATACAAGGATAATGGAAAGACCAGGATTCGTGGAGACTGGTGATGATACTGCACATCCTATTGTGCAAATTGGTAAAATTCCTTTGTCTATGCAGGATGGGAAAAAGAAATACCTGTCTGATGTATTTCATGTCTTGAACATCACCAAGAACCTGATTTCTATTGGTCAAATGGTTGAGCAGGGCTTGCAGGTCAGATTTAATACTCATGGATGCTTTCTTGAGGATATGAAAAATAAAGGTTGTTGATAGCAAAAGGGAAGAAGAAGGGTAAGATGTTTACATTAGATGTGGACATGCCTGAATTGAGTGCAACAATGTTTGCACATGGAACCGGTGTAGTTGGAGATATTGATATCTAGCATAAACGAATTGGTCATGTTAATGTATAGAGACTTAAATTAATGCAACCCAAAATATTGTTGCGAGATGGTCTTTACATCAGATGGATGTAAAGAATGCTTTCTTGCATGGTGATTTGCAAGAAGAGGTCTATATGGAGCAGCCGCCAGGTTATGTTCATGCTGTTCATCTTAAGTTTGTTTGCAGGTTGAAGAAAGCCTTGTATGGCTTAAAGCAAGCACCCAGAGCATGGTCTGACAAGATAGGACAATATCTTTTCACTATTGACTTTCAGATTTCCAAGGCAGATTTGTCACTTTATGTGAGAAAAACAGAGAAAGGCATTATGCTGCTTGTCATTTATGTTGATGATTTGATCATCACAAGTGATAGTGATGAAGATATCCTTCATGTGAAAATGCTATTGAAGCAAAAGTTTGAGATGAAGGATTTGGGAGAGCTACGTTAATTCTTGGGCATTGAGGTGATTAGATCCACAAGTGGGATAATTCTCTTGCAGAGGCAGTGTGGATTGGACATGCTGTCCAAATATGAGATGACAGGCTGCAAGCCTATTTCAGTTCCTTTGGAGCAAAATGTGATGTTGAGCGCAGATGCAGGTGAGCTTTTGGAAGACCCTACTAGGTACAGATGCATAGTAGGAAGTTTGATTTATATGACTATTACCAGGCCAGATTTGAGCTATGCTCTTGGGTTGGTAAGTCAGTTTATGCAGGCTCCAAGGAAACTGCATTTGGATGCAGCTAGATGCATACTGAGGTATGTGAAGTCCACATTGCAGTATGGACTATTTTATGAGACTGGGGTTTAGATAGAGTTGCATGGATACACTGATGCTAATTGGGCTGGTAGTATTTTTTATAGATGATCTACCAGTGGATATGTGTTTTTTTTTGGGAGTGCTGCAGTCACTTGGAGCAGCAAGAAACAACCTATAGTTGCCTTGTCGAGCAGAGAGGCTACATGGATACACTAATGCTAATTGGGCTGGTAGTATTTCTTATAGACAATCTACCAGTGGATATGTGTTTTCTTTTGGGAGTGCTGCAGTTACTTGGAGCAGTAAGAAAGAGCCTACAATTGCCTTGTCGAGCAGAGAGGCTGAGTACAGGGGTGCAACAATGGTTGCATGTGAGGTAGCTTGGTTGCGTAAGCTTTTTTATGATATGCATCATGGGCCAGTTGTCATTTATTGTGACATTATGAGCAGTATTTACTCGGCAAATAACCCAGTCTATCATGCTAGAACAAAGCACATTGAGGTGCATTATCACTATGTGCAGGAGAAGGTTCTAGTAGGTCTTATTTATCTAGTTTATGTCAGCATAGAGGATCAGGTAGCTGACATATTCATGAAGGCATAGGGTGCAAAGAAGCTGCGCAAGTTCAGAGACCTTGGTGTGAAACAATTGGGATTGAGCTCGAGGGGGAGTGTTGAGATATCGAGCTCCACTCATGATATGCTAGGGTGACTGTTGTGCATTTATGTCACCGACTTGTTAGCTGCAGATGCGGCTGGTACAACACCCATGAATAATAGCTAGATGACAGCTATCTTTATGTACTCTAGCTAGTGGTTCAGTTAGTATGCCACCTAGGTTAGCTGATTTTGTTTTGAGACCCACATATAGGGTTCACCTATTCCTTTTGTACTTAGAGAGAGTTCTTTTGGCTTTCACAACTAAGAAGAGGAAAACTGTTTTCAGCCTCCATGTTTGTGTGTATTCCCCCATTATGTATGTGAGAAAGCTGCAAGTGAAACTCCTTACTTCTCTCCCACTCTCTTCACAATGTGAAGTTCACATTGCAATATGGACTATTTTATGAGACTGGGGTTCAGATGTAGATGCATGGATACACTGATGCTGATTGGGCTAGTAGTATTTTTGATAGATGGTCTACCAGTGGATGTGTGTTCTCTTTTGGGAGTGCTGCAGTCAATTGGAGTAGCAAGAAACAGCCTTTAGTTGCCTTATCGAGAATGTTGCAGACATCTCTACCAAACTACTCGATAATGAGCTTTTCGAGAAACACAGACTAGCTCTTGGTTTGACATAGAGGAAGGACATTCCCATTAAAGGGGTGTGATGGAATGTAATGCTCAGTCCTTCTTCAATTCCCCAGAATCATCATCTTGAGGGAAGGCCTACTTCATGATGTTGATCTTGAAAGGTGTTGAGAGTTCACGCTCAACATCATGTGATCATGTGTACATAGCACCATCATGTGATCATATGTGCATAGCACTAACCCAATAGAGTGCTATAAAGGAAAGGGTTAGATCCCCTAACCCTAACCCTAAATGGGTTTGTATATATTCTACATTTTCAACTAAATCTAGTGTACAGTTAGTCATTTGTGGTGAGCTCTCTAGCTATTCCCTCTCTCCTCATCTCCACTCTTCTCCTCTCCCCTCTTCATATTTTGTCATGACCTCCCTTTTTCTCCCTTCTCTCTCTTTCTCTCTCCATATCTCCCTTCTTACCTCCCTCCCTCCCTCCCTCCCTCTTGTGAAAAGAGTGGGAGAGAAGTAAGGAGTCTCACTTGTAGCTTTCTCACATACACAATGGTAGAATACACACAAAGGTGGAGGCTAAAAATAGTTTTCTTCTCCTTAGTTGTGAAAGCCAAAAGAACTCTCTCTAAGTACAAATGGAATAGGTGAACCCTATATGTGGGTCTCAAACCAAACTTAGCTAACTAAGGTGGCATACTAACTGAGCCACTAACTAGAGTACATAAAGATAGCTGTCATCCAGCTATTATTCATGGGCGGCATACCAACTGCATTTGTAGCTAACAAGTCAGTGACATAAATGCACAACAGTCACCCTAGCATATCATGAGTGGATCTCAATACCTCAACATTCCCCCTTGAGCTCAATCCCAATTCTTGCACACAAAATAGCTCTCTAAACTTGCGCAGCTTCTTTGCACCCAATGCCTTCATGAATATGTCAGCTACCTGATCCTATGTGCTGACATAAACTAGATCAATAAAATCTACTAGAACCTTCTCCCACACAAAGTGATAATGCACCTCAAGGTGCTTTGTTCTAGCATGATAGACTTGATTATTTGCCAAGTGTATACTGCTCATGCTGTCACAATAAATGACAACTGGCCCATCTGATGCATATCATAAAGCAGCTTATGCAACCAAGCTGCCTCACATGTAGCCATTACTGCACCCCTGTACTTAGCCTCTCTGCTCTTTGATCACAATGCTACAGTGTGATGTTACCAAGTAACACTCTTTCTCTTATGAAGTGCTCTCTGACATCAATGTGCTTTGTCCTGGAGTGATATATTAGATTCTTGGCCAATGCTTGAGCCGATTGATTATCATAGTATATTGTTGTTGGCTTTGACTCATCAAAGTAATCTGTTTCTGACAATCTCCATGTAGATTTTGATTCCTCCACTGCTCATATTCTATTTCCCACTCCTTGTTGGTTCCCCTATTTGCCATAAAAGCCAATAGCCTCACATGCACCTATAGTGAGTGCTCTATATTTTGCTTTAGTCGAAGACAAAGAAACAGTTGGTTGTTTGTTTGACAATGATGATATAGCACCTTGACCAAGGAAAAATGCATATCCCTGTGTCGATCTCCTGGTCTCATGATCTTCGGCATAGTCACTGTCACAGTATCCATGCAACCTTGGATGACTTCCTCTGTATTCTATTCCAAACTATCTTGTACCTCTAATGTATCTCAAGACTCTTTTGGTTGCATTCGAGTGAGACTGTTTTGGATTTGCCATAAAGTGTGTAAGTGAACTTACTACATAACAAATATCTAGCCGAGTGATAGTCAGATATATAAGAGATTTGATGAGCTGCCTGTAGTACTTGTCATTGACTGTAGGCTTTTTTGAATCTTTAGTAAGTTTCAAACTCTGTTCCATGGGAGTGGTTGCAATCTTGCAATCTGCCATATGAAACTTCGTCAGGAGACTGTCAACATACTTGAGCTGACTCATGAATGTGCTATTTGAATCTATCCAGAACACAATTCTAAGACAATAATGCATAAGTCCAAGATCTTTCATGTCGAACTCTATAGATGTCTCATTTTAGTTTTTTAATGAAGCTATCCTTGCTTCCTGTCACAATTAAATCATCTACGTACAAAAGTGCAATAGTAATGTCTTCCCCTTGAACTTTGTAGTAGAGAGTATGATCTGCATATTGGACTTCATGTATCCCAAATCAGCAAAATACTTGTCGATTCTACTATACCAACTTCTGGATGCTTGCTTTAAGCCGTAGAGACTCTTTTTGAGATGGCAAACCTTATTCTCTTTTCCTGGTTTAACATAACCTATTGGTTGTTGCATGTAGACTTCCTTGTCTAGGTAACCATTGAGAAATGCATTCTTGACATTGAGCTAATACACATTCCATCTGCTGAGTGTCACTAGTGATATCAAAACCGTATGGAATCCATCTTTGCTACTGGAGCATAAGTCTCATCATAATCCTAACCATATTGATGTGCAAATTCTTTTGCAACTAGTTTGGCTTTGTATCTTTGAATACTTCCATCTAGATTGTACTTCATTTTGTATACCCATTTGTTTGCTATGGCCTTCTTTCCTAGTGGAAGGTCACATAATTCCCAAGTATTATTCTTATACAAAGCATCCATTTCTTCATTCATAGCAGTTTGCCATTCTGGCTTGTCTACTGCATCTTCAAAGTACATTGGCTCTTCGGTAGCCATGATGGTAGTCATGAGAGCATAGTTGGTGGTTTCAACCTGAATTACTTTGCCTTTCTGAGCATATGCCAATCTGGCTAGAGGTCTGCTTTTCCTAGTAGACCGTTTGCGCTGCTGTGGCTTTGCTTAGTGGGGTGTTGCTAGCAATTCTTGCTGTGACAAAAATGAGCAACCCTTTGTTATGCAGCACATGCTCAGTTCAATTAGGACAGGGGAAGCTACTTGTTCAAATGATGATTGGTATGTTGATTCAAGAGCCTCTAACCACATGACCAGCCATGCTGAGTGGTTTAGAGAAATGCAAAACTTGGAGAGACCAGGTTATGTTGAAATAGGGGATGATACTGCACATCCTATTGTGCATATTGGAAGGGTGCCACTGTCTATGCAAGATGGATAGATGAAGTATTTGGGAGATGTACTTCACGCCCCAAATATAACTAAGAATATAGTTTTTATGGGACAAATGGTTGAGTAGGGCCTAGAAGTGAGATTTACTTCTCATGGATGCTTTGTGGAGGACATGAAGAATGATTGCTGTCTAATTTGCAAAAGGCAACAAAAATGGCAAGATGTTTACTCTGGATGCAGGGATACCAGAAATGAGTGCTACATTGTTTGCACATGGAAAAGGAGTTGTTGTAGATATTGATATTTTGCATAAGCAAATAGGTCATGTCCACATCCAACGGTTGAAGAAAATGCAAGTCCAAAATATTGTTGCAGGGTTGCTAAAATTTAAGGTGGATAATATGCACAAGGTATGTGAGGCATGTCAGTTTGGTAAACAAGCAAGGCATGCATTTTCACATTATGTAGAAGTAAGTAAGAGACCCTTGGAGGTAGTACGCAGTGAAGTGTAGACTACCAAGACAAAATCAATTGGAGGCTATAACTATTATGTCAACTTTATTGATGGCCACACAAGGAAGGTGTGGGTCTATTTTATGAAACAAAAAAGTGATTGTGCAGCCACTTCAAGAAATTTAGAGCAATGGTGGAAAAGGAAAAGGGTATGCATATTAAAGTGCTAATGTCTAATGGAGGGGGAGAGTATTAGGCACAGATAAGCTTCATAGGTTTAGAGGCTTACTTGGTGTGTTGGAGTTGGATTTGAGCTTGAGGGGGAGTATTGAGATATCAAGCTCAACTGCACATGTGATGCCTGGGTGATTGTCATTTATGTCATGGGCATGGTTGGTTGTGGCTATTACATCACCACCAAATAACAATTGTATTATAGCTACTCTTGTGTGTGGTAGTTGTGGCATAGTTAGATTGCCACATATGTATGGTTTGGGTTCACACTATTGACCATGTACTCTAAGGTTAGAGATATTGGGTATACCCCTCTTTTACGTATAGTAGTTGTGTGGCATTTTGCAAGTAAGAAGAAAGCTTCAACCTCCATCTCATGTGTCTTCTCCCTTGTATTGTTGTTAAGATAGTTGGCAACCAAGACTCCTCCCTCTCTCTCGCTTTTTTTTCAATAGGATCATTTGTTGAATTCACAGCCTCAACATCATAACTTGAAGTGTCGAGGAGAGGATAGCCTTGAGGATAAGATGACTCTATGACTGGGCCCTTATTCTCGACAGCGGTATGTATGTTGAGATATCGAGCTCCACTTGTGATATGCCAGGGTGACCGTTGTGCATTTATTGCTCTCACTCCTCTTCCAAGATGCATCTATTCTATCCCACGGGATTCTACATTTGGTATTAGAGCTTTAGGTTCTAGTTCTAGCCTAGCCTAGCATTAGCTGCTCTCTCTAGCATGAACTACTATTTTTTCAAAGCTTCCTCATCATCTCCATTTTCCTCTTTCTTCCCAAATCTGTGAGATCTCAGTTCTCCCATTATACGTGACCATTGTTCAAATCCTCTGAGCTGTAGACTCCTCTTGTATGGGCGACCCTCCAGCTGCAAGCAATTAGATAGATATGCCATGTATCGTGTAATGCCGCCTTTGTGGTTACCCATTTGCAAATTCCTCTGAGCTCGAGTTGGACGACACTACAGGCAAGCTGCTGATGAAGTCTGAGCCCGTTTGGTCAAGTTTTGGAGGCACAACAGACAAAATACTAGTCGACTTTACCAAGCTCGGCTATGGCGACCTGGCACAACATTGCATGCTTCCTTGGTGGAGGACCTCTATATATACAGCAACATTACCATTTCCTACATTTGCATCTTCTGTTACTTTTGTTAGTCCATACTAGTATCTCATTTCATCAAAAACTACATCTTTGCTCACTTGCATCCTGGGAGTGGAAGGGTTATAACAACGGCACCCTTTCTACTGTAAAGTATACCCAATGAAGATGCAAATTTCTACCTTTGGATCTAGCGTAGTTCTCCTCTCATCAGAAACATGAACGTAAGCTATACCAAAACTTGTGTGGCTCTCTGTTTCTCTCTCTCCCTCTTCCATCCTTGCTTCCGTTGAGAGCACTCTCAACTGGTATCAGAGCTCGGGTGATCTAGCTGAGTGTGCGTGAATGCTTGAAGCTCAGTAGCTCTGTGGGAGGAAGGAGAAGTTCTGTGGGAAGCTTTGTGGGTGACTTTACTTACATCCGAGTGTGTACAGACCTTGGAGAAACCTTTGGAAAAGTCACTTTGGTTTTGTGAAGTGGTTTTGAGAGCCTGTTAAGTGTTTTCAAAGAAAAAGTCATTTTTTGAGCTTTTCCCTGTTCCGTTCGATGATAGAGACTCTATATTGACTTGAGAGGCAACTATTGCTTGCTTTTGGTGTCCACTTCACTTCAGGAGCTTGGAAACACCTTCATTCTTAAATCTGAGATCATTTCATTGGATTTGTCACTCACTGTGTCAGTTTCTGCATTTTTTTGCCCGGGTGTTGAAACTCAAGTTTGGAGCAACCATTTGCAGATCTGTCAGTTCCGGTGACTCAAGAGGTTCTAAAACTTCTATGTTGCTCACCATTCACACTCCAGTGGAGTTTACAAACAGCTCTGTTTCTAAAAACGTTTTTTAGTCCATGTGTTGGGCCCAGTGATTGAGACCACGGTTTCCAAAACCGTCTATCCCATTGCATTTCGGATGCCCAAAAACCCCTATCTATTAGTTCTTACGCGATTCGATGGAGGATTTTCAGAGTTATAGATCTCTGTGTATTCATAATCTCAAAACCTTAGATTTATGCCACATGGCAGTGGATAAGTGTTGACTCCCATTTCTCACTCATTGGTTGGGATTTTGGAGTTCCAGCAGAAGAGAGATATTTGCAGATTTTCTTGCTGAGTCCGATTATGCAATGGTGCCCATGTTTTAAGGCATCTCAGGTTCTATTTTCAGTAGCGGTCATTACCGTAGGACTATGATTTCTTGAGCATACCTTATGCAGATCACTCTGGTTGTAGTTTGAGCAGTGTGCGCTCATTCATGGTGTGCATTGGGTTGCAGTGGATGATTTATAGGCCATTTGGATGCATTGTAGTCCTTATTGGATGCGCTGATAGGACCAAATTACCTTGTGGGATGCTATTTTTATGGATGCTTTGCACATGGATGCTATTTTATGCTGAGGGACAACTTTGACACATTGCAGGTGATGCACTAATAGTGCTATGCTCTCTTGGATGAGATATTATTAATGCATATGCCAGTGACGGTGTTTATGCTTGAGTCATTTGGCACTTATTGGCATTTTGGATTGCCATTGCAGTTGGCATTTTCTTTTGGGCCAGATTTGCTCATATGGATGCATAGTATATGCACATGAGTCAGATGCTTTGAGACATGAGTTTTGGTGATATTTCACTCTATTGTGGCATACACGATTGGGTGCACTTGGTATTTGGTGTGATTCTCTCTTATAGGCACTAGCATTTGGGATTTTTGCTTCATTTGCATCATGGCATCCTCTTCCATGTCTAAAAAGGAGTTTTTAAACATTAAAAAGTTTAATGGGACAAACTTTTCTTTGTGGAAAGAACAAATAAGGGATGTGCTTATTCAAAAGAAGCAGATTAAACCCTTGGTAGGGATTGAAGCTAAGCATGCAAATATGTTTGAGGATGATTGGAATGAGTTAAATGCATTAGCAAAATCTACTATTAGACTTCATCTTGCAGAGTCAGTTTATTTCACAGTAGTAAATGAGCAGACTACAGAAGATTTGTGGAAGAAACTGTGTGCTACTTATAAAAAGGAAACTGCCTCTAATAAAGTTTACCTCATGAAGAGGTTGTTTGAGCTGCAGATGAAGGAAGGGGTCTCCATTGCTTCTCACTTGAATGAATTAAATATTATTTTCGGCCAGCTTCAAGCTTAGAAGAGGAATTTTGATGTGGAGACTAAGGCAATATTTCTCTTATGTTCATTGCCATCCTCATGGGATACCTTCCGTACGGCTGTCAGTAACTTTGCACCTGGTGGAGTACTGAAATTTGATGATGTTGTGGGTAGCTTGTTGGCCGAGGAGATTAGACAGAAGTCTATGGATGGCAACAAGCAGGATGCAGCCTTAAATGTGCAAAGGGGCAGATCACAGTTCAAGGGGAAGTCCCAAGAAAGAGGGAAGTCTCATAGCAAATCCAGGGCACAGAACATTGAGTGTTACCACTATGGCAAGAAGGGCCATATGAAAAAGGATTGCTACAAGCTGAAAAGAGAGCAAAAGGATAAGAAAAAGAATGCAAATTGGGGTGCAAATCAAAAGGAAGAGAGTCCAAGGGAGGACAAAGAAAAAGTGAAGATCGAGGAGATCAATGCAGTCACACATGATCGTGACAATGATGTTCTCTTCATGTCTAGTTTATCTGCAGAGTTGCTTACCACTTCAGATGATGCATATTCCCAAGATTGGATTTTGGATTCTGGTGCTTCATTCCATGTTACTCCCCATAGGGAATGGTTCTCCACTTATGACAGTGGAAAGACAGGTTGTGTGCATCTTGGAAATGACTATGCATGTGACATAGTGGGAGTAGGTGACATAAAGTTTTCTTTTGCAAATGGGTCTGCATTTATTTTGAAACATGTGAGACATGTGCCTAAGTTGACCAAAAGTCTTATTTTAGTGGGTCAGCTAGATGATGCTGGTTTTCACACCACTTTTGGCTTTCAGAGCTGGAAAATTCAGAAGGGATCTATGCTTTTGGCCAGGGGTGCCAAGTGTGGGAGTTTGTATCCCTTACATGTATCAGGGGTGTTTGATCATGTTGTTGCAATAACCGAGCAGCCAAGCACTTCTTTATGGCATTGCCGATTGGGCCATATGAGCCAAAATGTGATGAAACTCTTATGCCATTTGGGTTATGTACCGCATTTGAGTTTCTCTGATTTTGATTTTGTGAGCACTGTCTCTATGGGAAGCAAACTAAATAAGCCCATAAAAGAAGGGGAAAGAAAGAGTTTGAAAAGCTTGATTTGGTGCATTCAGAGGTATGTGGTCCCATGCCTACACGATCATTAGGCGGGGCTGAATACTATGTGACATTCATTGATGATGCAACTAGGAAAGTGTGGGCTTATGCTATAGCTCAGAAGAGTGATGTGTTCCAGGTATTTCAGAAATGGCTGGCCTTGGATGAGAATCAGTCAGGTAGAACACTTAAATGCCTATGGACTGACAATGTTGGAGAGTATCTCTCTCATGACTTTCATCATTTTTGTGATACACGTGGGATAAAGAGGGAGCTCTCATCCCCTCATACTCCAAAGCAAAATCCAATTGCTGAAAAGATGAATCGTACCATTCAAGAAAGGTTGCAATGCATGCTTTCCAATGCAAGTCTTTCTGGTGGTTTTTGGGCTGAGGCAATGAAGACTGCAATGCATGTGATCAATAGATCACCTAGTAAGAGTTTGGATGGTGGTATTCCTGAAGAGGCATGGAGTGGCAAGAAGCCCTCTTACTCTCATTTGCGTATATTTGGGTGTGAGGCATATGCACATGTGTCGAAAGAGCTTCGAAAGAAGCTAGATCCTAAGTCTAGGAAATGCATCTTTTTGGGTTATGGTGAAAGTGGAGAGATGGGCTATCGTCTCTGGGATCCAGAAGCAAAGAAGATCATATGCAGCCATGATGTAGTCTTCAATGAGAAGAAGATGCATAAGGCACCCATGAGGGATGTGGAAATGAGGAGAATCACTTTCCAGGATGTGAATCCACCTACATATGTTGATAGATAGCAAGCTGTCCATGCACCAAATGTGCAAGAAATGGTACCACCAAGTACTCCCACAGGTATACAATCAAAGGTAGATGATGGATCATCTATTGGTGGAAATGATGAGCCAAATGTGGCTGATATGCAGGTGGGACAGCAAGCTGAAATGCTCTTGAGAAAATCATCTAGAGTGTCTAGACCACCTGATAGGTTTGTTCCAGGGGTAGACTATGTGATGCTTACTGATTGCGGGGAGCCTTCTTGCTACAGAGAGGCTATGATGCGCAAGGATCAATGCAAGTGGGAGTATGCTATGCAATCAGAGATGAGTTTACTTATGAAGAATAAGACTTGGGACTTGGTTTCTTTTCCACATGGAAAGAAAGCATTGCCATGTAAATGGGTCTACAAAATGAAGGTCACAGGTGATGATGTGCCTGGGTACAAGGCCCGTTTGTTCGCTAAAGGGTTCAAGCAAGAGAAGGGTGTGGACTTTGATGAGATATTCTCTCCGTTTGTGAAGATGACCACACTTAGATGCATGCTTGGACTAGTGGCATTAGAGGATATGGAGCTTATGGAGATGGATGTCAAGACAGCTTTCTTGCATGGGGATTTGCATGAGGAAATTTACATGGTGCAGTCGGAAGGCTTTGAAGAAAAGGGAAAAGAGCAAGTTAGTTTGCAAGCTGAAGAAGAGTCTCTATGGTCTTAAGCAAGCGCCTAGAGAATGATATCAGAAGTTTGATGCTTTCCTTCGGTCCTAGGGTTTTAGAAGGAGTGAAATTAATCACTACCTCTACACTAAAAGGGCTAAGGATAACAGCCTGATAATCCTGGCACTATATGTGGATGATATGCTATTGGCTAGCAAGAATACTTATGAGCTAGATGCATTAAAGGTCAAGTTGCATGAGGCCTTTGATATGAAGGATTTGGGACTTGTAGGTCATATTATTGGTATGCGCATCACACGTGATCGGAGTAGGAAACTCCTTTGGCTTTCACAAAAAGAGTATGTTACAAAAGTATTGCAGCGTTTCAATATGGAGGGGGGGAAGGCAGTGAGTACTCCATTGCTTCCATATGTGAAACTGAGTCATACAGATAGTCCCAAATCAGATGAGGAGAGGGCCATGATGGCCAAGGTTCCTTATGCATCAGCGGTTGAAAGTCTTATGTATGCTATGATAGCTACTAGACTAGACATTGCATTTGCAGTGGGAGTTGTTAGCCGGTATATGGCTAATCCAGGAAAGAGGCATTGGGAGGCAGTTAAGTGCATCATGAGGTACATGAAGGGTACCAAGGAGATGTGCATCTGCTTTGGTAAAGGAGACATGCGTGTACTTGGGTACACAGATTCAGACTATGCAGGGCATGTGGATAGTAGGAGATCCACTTCTGGTTATGTGTTCACCTTTGTAGGTGGTGCAGTGTCGTGGATGTCTCGTGCACAGAAGTGCATTGCTTTGTCTACCACAGAGGCTGAGTATGTTGAAGCCACAGAGGGTTGCAAGGAGGCTATATGGCTTGATCGGCTAGTGGGAGATTTGGGGATTCATACAGGTGTACCAACATTGCATAGTGATTCCATGAGTGCTATTTAGCTAGCACGGAATCCGGTCTTTCATGCAAAGACCAAACACATTGAGGTCAGGTACCATTTCATCAGGGAGGTACTTAAGGACAAGCGCATAGAGCTTGTCAAGGTTCATATAGATGATAACCCTGCAGATATGCTGACGAAGAGTCTACCTAGTCTACAGTTTGAGTACTGTCATGTATTGATGGGCATTGGATAGTATGCTCACTGGTTGTTCTCCCTTAAAGGCACATTGTCCTTTAAGTGGGAGGTTATGGGGGTTAAAGGTCACTGTGCCTTTACCCCAGTTATGTACAATACTCAAACACATATATAAATGAATGAAAAAGAAGATTAGGGTGGTTTTGCACCCACCAAAACTTGTGTGGCTCTCTATTTCTCTCTCTCCCTCTTCCATTCTTGCTTCTGTTCAGAGCACTCTCATGAAGTACATCTGACAAGTACTTTGTTCTTCCATCCTGCATAGCCAATGGTAGCTTACCAACCTATGTAATTGGATGAGGAGTATCATCACCTGTTTTAACATAACCTGGTTTTTTCAAGTTTTTGACATCACTAAACTACTCATCGTGACTAGTCATGTGGTTAGAAGCACGTGAGTCAATAAACCATACATTTTTGTGATCTGCAGCATTTTCTATTAGAGTTAACCATGTTTTGCATCACAAAAAGGTGCTCATTTTTGTCATCACCATGCCCACTGGATGATGCATAGTTGCTTTGCTGTAACTTTCCCTTTTTGATGTCATTTTGCTTTTTATAGTAGGTCTTCTCTTTATGTCCAAACTTGCCACAATAGTAGCACTCTGTGTTGCTATCTACATGTTGGTTCCTTCGCATGAACTACATCCACTTTGGCTCCCCCCGCCTCTATAGTTACCACGTCCTCCTCCATAGGACTGGTTTTCTTGTTGTTTTTATAGATTCTGATTTCCTAAACGACCACCAATATAGCCTCTTCCTCTACCTCTGCCTCTATTCTGATTTGAGTAGAATGCATACATCAGCCTCACGAGAGCAAGCTCCTTGTGGCTAGAACTAAGAAAACAACAAATGTAACCTCCTACCATTTGAATAAGCCTTTGCAAGCTATGAAGTGTGGTAATAACAAAGGAAAGAGAGAGAAAAATCTACAAATTTCTTCATCCATCCTTGAACACGGAGCCAAAATATGTTAAGGTTTCCATGAGGGCCTCAACGATGTCGTGAGGTGGCTATTAACTAGAGGAGCTTCACTTCCTCTCCTAGAGCTATTATTTATATTTCTAGTCCTGATTTTTCTTCTCTCTAACTCAAATGTGTCACTCATTCAATCCTCTGGACCATCACTCATGTCCATGGTGGGTGAAAAGGGATGCAAGGGAAAGACAAAGCAACTAGATACCATGACAAGAGGCATGCAAGGGGGTGCAAGAGAGAAAATGCATCAACACAAAGGATGGAGGGAAAACTTGCTTGTATTCCTTTCTTGCAAATGAAAAAATTGAAGACTTGGTCAACTAACCAGCCTTATATACAATAACAGCTTTTAGGGTTTTAGCTAACCCTAATATTGCTACTAAGCCTAATTCTACTCAAATGGCCCAAAAGAGGTCCAAATTAAGTTTCAAGAGTTGTTGTTTCTTCCTCTTGGCCTAGGGAACATGATACAAGGCTGGGTCTCCCTTTTCTAATGTTTACATTGCTTCCTAAATAGATTTCAAGAAATTATTATGCTATAAGTATGTACACATTGTTGATGCTAGAAGCTCATCCTCTTGACTTCTGCAGCTCCTAATGGCCTAGGGATTAATAGATGGTTGAGAATGAATTGGGAAACAAGCTGAAGATGTTAAGGTCAAACACAAGTGGTGAGTTCACACCAGGTGAATTTGAAAGTTATCGTAAAAGTCATGGAATCAAGAGTCAAAAACCGCACCACAGGCAGAATGGAGTAGTGGAGCACAAGAATTGCAACATTTGCAAAATGGCAAGGAGTATGATGAAAGGGAAAGGATTTCCAATGACTTTTTGGGCTGAAGTGTGTAACACAGCATTATACATCCTAAATCACAGCTTCATAAATGCTATGAAGGGGATGACTCCACTACAAGCCTTTTTTGGTAAGAAACCTTTAGCAACACATTTCAAAAGTTTTGGAATTGCTTTTTTTGTGCATGTTCCTAATGCCAACATGACCAAGTGGGATCCAAAACGCAAGATATGTACTTTCTTAGAGTATAGTGAGGAGGCAAAGGCTTATTGCCTCTTTAACCATGTGACTAAGAAGGTACTAGTTAGTTGTGATGTGGTCTTCTCACAATATCTGCATCAAATGGATGATTTGGCTTCCTTCCTAGACACCCAAGATCAAGATATCCATGCAATAGAGCCACCAGCAGACCAACTACCCTAATGGTGCTTGGGTTGATTGAAGAAGAGAAAGATGAAGAAGACAAGCCCGTTGAACCACAACGGCAAATAGCATTCTTGAAGCGAGTGAAGTAGCTTTTGGACATCAAAGAATCCCCTACCATTGAGGAGGCACCATCTGAGCACGGCCGATCCAAGAGATTAGAGGAGCCATGCAGGGTGCAATGGCAACAATCATTCTCAAAGTGGGTGAAGTAGCTTTTGGATGGTAGAGAATCCCCTACCATTGAGGAAGCACCATCCGAACATGACTGGTCCAAGAGATTAGAGAAGAAACGCAGGGCATAGGAACACTTAGTCAACTACGCTTCAACGATAGAAATGACCCACTCCAAAGATCCCAAATGTCTTGAAGGGGCACATGATGATGATAGCTTGATGGAGGCCATGCAGTCAGGGTATGGGTCCATAATCAAGAACAACACTAGGGACCTTGTGGATGGACCACCAAAAAGCAAGTTAATTGGCACCAAGTGGGTGTACAAGAAAGTAAAAGTCCGACGGCACATTGGATAAGTACAAGAGGCACAACTTGTGGCAAAATTCTTTTCATGGGTACATGGTTTTGATTATCAACACTTTTGTACCATAGCTCGCCTGACCACAACTCATAGTGTTTTGGCCTTAGCAACACAAGAAAGACTACCCGTGTTTTAGATGGATGTAAAATCTAACTTTTTGAATCGAGATCTCAAGGAGGATGTATACATGGAGTAGCCACTTGGATTTGTGATCCAGCAAAAGGGAAGAAGAAGGGCAGGATGTTTATGTTGGATGCGGACATGCCTGAATTGCATGTAGCAATGTTTGCACATGGGACCGGTGTAGTTGCAAATATTGATATCTGGCATAAATGCATTGGTCATGTCAATGTACAATGACTTAACTTAATGTAGGCCCAAAATATTATTGTAGGATTGCCTAAGTTCAAGGTTGCAGAAATGCATAAGGTATGTGAAGCCTGTCAATTTGGAAAACAGGCAAGGAAACCATTTCCTAGACATGTTCAAGAGAGTAAGAGGCCATTGGAATTAATCCATTCTGATATGTGGACTACTAAAGCTACATCTATTGGAGGCTGTCATTATTTTGTCACTTTTATTGATGACTACAACAAAATATTCTATGAAAAAGAAAAGTGAAGTGCTTGCGCATTTCAAAATTTTTAAATCTATGGTTGAAAAAGGAACAGGCTTGCAAATAAAATGCCTAAGGTCAGATGGAGGGGGAGAGTACCTCTCAAATGAGTTTGCAAGGTTCTCGCAAGAGCATGGCATAAAGCAGCAATATTCATGCAGTCATACCCCACAGCAAAATGGATTTGGAGAAAGAACAAGCATATTGGAGAGGTATCTCATGCCATGCTCAACGAAAAAGACCTGCCAGATTATTATTGGACTACTGAAGCAGTTGCTATAGTAGTCTACATAATGAAAAGGACTCCCACTGCAGCAATACATGGCATGATGCCAGAGGAGAGGTATACTGGTAGGAAACCGGATATTTCTCATTTGAAAATTTTTGGTTGCATTGCCTTTGTTCATGTACCAGATGAGTTGAGATCCAAGTTGGATCCAAAAGCTAAGAAGTGCATCTTTATTGGTTATTCTCTGCAGTAGAAAGGGTATATATGCTATAACCCTTCTACTCGTAAGTTTAGAGTGAGCAGAGATGTTGTTTTTGATGACATGAGTAGTTGGTATAAACTAGTAAATGTGATTGATGATGGAGATGCACAAAATGGTAATGCTGCATAGAATTCACAGTAGCAATCACAAAATATTAGTGGACCTGTAGTGTCCTCTAGTAGTGGTTCACATACTTTGCCATGGACAGGCAGATTGAGATAGAATCTCCTCAAAGCAATGCAGATAGTGGTTTTCAAGTATCATGAAAAGGAGAAGAGAAAGTAGATCAGCCCATGGTTGATGTGAATGCACGTCATTCTTATGTGGATGGTGAATCCAGTGGCTCACAGAACAGAGCCTTGATGATGAGTTGGGTATTCCTTCTATTGTTACACCTGGAGTAAGGAAGACAAGGGATGTTTTGAGAGCACTTGGTAGTGAGCCTATTTTGCACAGGCCTACCAGAGTCAAGTATCCATTGGATAGGCTGAAATATGATGGATTTATAGCCATTCACTATGCCTATATGGTCAAAGTGATACAAGAACCAAAACCCACTTCTTTTGAGCAAGCCATGGGAAAAGAAAAATGGGAGAAAGCCATGGATGAAGAAATGGATGCCTTGGAAGCAAATGCTACATGGGAATTGGTGCCTTTGCCTAAAGACAAGAATGCAATTGGCTACAAGTGGGTTTATAAGGTGAAGCACAAGGCAGATGGTTTTATGAGCAGATACAAGGCAAGATTAGTTGTCAAGGGGTATGCACAGACATATGGTATTAATTCTGAAGAAACATTTAGTCTGGTTGCAAGGATGGCAACTGTAAGAGCAATCATTGCTATGGCTACATCAAAGGGATGGTCTTTACATCAGATGGATGTAAAGAATGCCTTCTTGCATGGTGATTTGCAAGAAGAGGTCTATATGGAGCAGCAACCAGGTTATGTGCATGCTGTTCATGTTTGCAAGTTGAAGAAAGCCTTATATGGCTTGAAGCAAGCACGCAGAGCATGGTCTGACAAGATAGGACAGTATCTTATCACTATTGGTTTTCATATTTCCACGGCAAATTTCTCACTTTATGTGAGAAAAACAGAGAAAGGTATTATGCTGCTTGTCATTTATGTTGATGATTTGATCATCACAGGTGATAGTGATGAAGATATCCTTCATGTGAAAATGCTATTGAAGCAAAAGTTTAAGTTAAAGGATTTGGGAGAGCTGCGTTACTTCTTGGGCATTGAGGTGATTAGATCTACAAGTGGAATATGGCTTTTGTAGAGGCAGTATGGATTGGACATGCTGCCCAAATATGGGATGATAGGCTATAAGCCTATTTCAATTCCTTTGGAGTAGAATGTGAAGCTGAGTGCAGATGTAGGTGAGCTTCTAGAAGACCCTACTATATACAGACACGTAGTAGGAAGTTTGATTTATATGACTATTACCAGTCCAGATTTGAGCTATGCTGTTGGGTTGGTAAGTCAGTTTATGCAAGCTCCAAGGAAATTGCATTTGGATGTGGCTAGATGCATTTTGAGGTATGTGAAGTCCACATTGTAGTATGGACTATTTTATGAGACTGGAAATCAGATACAGTTGCATGGATACACTAATGTTGATTGGGCTGGTAGTATTTCTGATAAACGATCTACCAGTGGATATGTGTTTTCTTTTGGGAGTGCTGCAATACTTGGAGCAGCAAGAAACAGCCTATTTGCGTAAGCTACTTTATGATATGCATCAGATGGGCTAGTTGTCATTTATTGTGACAACATGAGCAGTATACACTTGGCAAATAACCCAGTCTATCATGCTAGAACAAAGCACATTGAGGTGCATTATCACTATGTGCGAGAGAAGGTTCTAGTAGGTTTTATTGATCTAGTTTATGTTGGCACAGAGGATCAGGTAGCTGACATATTCATGAAGGCATTGGGTGTAGAGAATCTGCACAAGTTCAAAGACCTACTTAGTGTGTAGGAATTGGGATTCAGCTCGAGGGGGAGTGTTGAGATATCGAGCTCCACCACTCATGATATGCCAGGGTAATTGTTGTGCATTTATGTCACCGACTTGTTAGCTACAGATGCGGTTGGTACACCACCCATGAATAATAGCTGGATGACAGCTATCTTTATGTACTCCAGTTAGTGGCTCAGTTAGTCTTGAGATATCGAGCTCCACTCATGATATGCCAGGGTGACCGTTGTGTATTTATGTCACCGACTTGTTAGCTGCAGATGCGGTTGGTACACCACCCACGAATAATAGCTAGATGACAGCTATCCTTATCTACTCTAGTTTGTGGCTCAGTTAGTATGCCTTAGTTAGTTGAGTTTGGTTTGAGACCCACATATAGGGTTCTTCTATTTCTTTGTACTTGAGTTCTTTTGGCTTTCACAACTAAGAAGAGGAAAACTATTTTCAGCCTCCACCTGTGTGTGTATTCCCCCATTGTGTATGTGAGAAAGCCGCAAGTGAGACTCCTTCCCTCTCTCCCACTATCTTCACATGGTATCAGAGCCTTGTTCATGGTAAGGAGCTTAAGAAAGCAAACCAAGTTCGCGGTGTCCTGGTAAGAGGACCAGTGTTGCTTTCCTATTTCGAGTTTGGGAGCAAATCTCTGCAGGTAGCACAGCCAGAAGTGCAAGAGTGCACTGTCTCAGATTGAGACACCCTTCACAGTGTGACTTTATTTTTCTGATTCGAGGCCATTTCGGGGTCCGTTTTGAAGGCAAAAGTTCTTCACAGGCACTCTGAAAAAGGCCGTGTTTTTGCTGTGCGACCACTGCTCGGCTGGTCAATGAAAAGTTGCCGCAGAAATTGCATCGTATGCCTGTGTGCAGAGATATTGGGAGTTGCAGAATCATGCTTGTTTCCTGTTGATGCAAAATCATCACTAGGAAGTGAATGCATGGTCAAATACCACTTTCGTCAGTTTTGCAGATCTGCCCGTGTGAGGCAAAAGCTGTGTTTTTCGTAGTGACAGAATATTTTGCAGTGTTCTGTAATGGCATCTGATTCTCTTTCACAGATTGTTACAGAAAAGCTTGACAAGAACAACTTCCAGGCATGGAAGTTTAGAATGACGAATTTCCTTATGGAAAAAGGCTATTGGGAATTCATTACAGGAAATGAAGAAGAACCAATTCTTCTTAGTGTTCCCAATCAACAGCAAATGCAGGCATTTAAAGGATGGCATGAGAGAGCCAGAAAAGCTATGTACTGGCTGTCTATCAGTATTTTGGATTCTATGATTGTGCATATTCAGGATGCAAGTACGCCAAAGGAGGCATGGGATACTTTGGCAAAAATGTACAGCACAAATACGCAAGCTAGGAAAATGCAGCTCAAACAGGAGTTGCACAATGTGCAGAGAGAAAATTTGAGCATAAATGACTACCACATGAAGGTGAAGAAAATTGTAGATGCACTTGCTTCCATTGGGTTGCTGGTGGAAGATGATGATCTAGTTTCTGTGACCTTGAATGATCTAGGAAAGGATTATGCACAGTTCCGAACATCCATTGCCAACCGTGAAAAATTTCCTGATTTTGAAGAGTTGTTTGCTCTTCTAATTTCTGAAGAGCAAAGAAATGGGGGTGCATCTTCTTCAGGAGGAACTTCAAAAGAAACTATCTTCTACTCAAATGCTGGAAGAGGTAGAGGTAGAGGTAGAGGAGGCTGATCTGGAGGCCATGGTAGAAATCAGAATATGTAGCAAACTCAAGAAAACCAATCCTATGGAGGAGGACGTGGTAACTCTAGAGGCAGGGGGAGCCAAAGAGGCCGTGGTGGATGGCAGAGAGGCCAAAATGCAAACAGCAATGTTGAATGCTACTACTATGGAAAAATGGGACATATGGCTAAAGACTGCTACAAAAAGAAGAATGACATTATGAATGGAAAATTGCAGCAAGGCAATTATGCATCTTCTAGTAGATAGGGTGATGACAGAAATGAGCATCTATTTATGGTGTAGCACATGACCAATTCTGTGACAAGTGCAGAAGAACGAAATGATGTGTGGTATGTTGACTCAGGTGTGTCAAACCACATGACAGGTCATGCAGAGTGGACGCAGGATGCAAGGAAAATGGAAAAACTAGGATTTGCAGAGACTGGTGATGATACTGCACATCCTATTATGCAGATTGGTAAAATTCCTTTGTCTATGCAGGATGGGAAAAAGAAATACCTGTCTGATGTATTTCATGTCCTGAACATCACCAAGAACCTAGTTTCTGTTGGTCAAATGGTTGAGTAGGGCTTGTAGGTCAGATTTAATCCTCATGGATGCTTTGTTGAGGATATGAGAAATAACGGTCGCTTGATAGCAAAAGGAAAGAAGGGCAGGATGTTTACGTTGGATGCTGACATGCCTGAATTGAGTGCAGCAATGTTTGCACATGGGACCGGTGTAGTTGTAGATATTGATATCTGGCATAAACGCATTGGTCATGTTAATATACAGTGACTTAAATCAATGCAAGCCCAAAATATTATTGCAGGATTGCCTAAATTCAAGGTTGTAGAAATGCATAAGGTTTGTGAAGCCTATCAACTTGGAAAACAGGCAAGGAAACCATTTCCTAGGCATGTTCAAGAGAGTAAAAAGCCATTGGAATTAATCCACTCTGATGTGTGGACTACTAAAGCTGCATCTATTGGAGGCTGTCACTATTTTGTCACATTTATTGATGACTTCAGCAGAAAACTTTGGGTGTATTTTATGAAAAAGAAAAGTGAAGTGTTTGGGCACTTCAAAGCTTTTAAAGCTATGGTTGAAAAAGAAATAGGCTTGCAAATAAAATGCCTAAGGTTAGATGGAGGGGGAGAGTACCTCTCAAATGAGTTTGCAAGGTTCCTGCAGGAGCATGGCATAAAGCAGCAATATTCATGCAGTCATACCCCACAGCAAAATGGACTTGCAGACAGGAAAAACAGGCATATTGGAGAGGTATCTCGGGCCATGCTAAATGAAAAAGATCTAACAAATTATTATTGGTCTGAAGCAGTTGCTACAGCAGTTTACATAATGAACAGGACTCCCACTGTAGCAATACATCGCATGATGCGAGAGGAGATGTACACTGGTAGGAAACCACACATTTCTCATTTGAAAATTTTTGGGTGCATTGCCTATGTTCATGTGCCAGATGAGTTGAGGTCCAAGTTGGATCCAAAAGCTGAGAAGTGCATCTTTATTGGTTATTCTCTGTAGCAGAAAGGGTATAGATGCTATAACCCTTCTACTCGTAAGTTTACAGTGAGTAGAGATGTTGTTTTTGATGAGATGAGCAGCTGGTATAAACCAGTAAATGTGATGATTGATGTAGATGCACAAAATGGTAATGCTGCACGGAATTCAATGCAGCAGTCACAAAATATCAGTGGACCTATATTGTCCTCTAGTAGTGGTTCACATACTTTGCCATGGACAAGCAGATTGAGATCAGGAGAATCTCCTCAAAGCAATGCAGATAGTGGTACGCAGGTATCATGAAAAGGAAAAGAGAAGGTAGATCAGCCCATGTTTGATGTGAATGCAGGTCACTCTTATGTGGATGGTGAATCCAGTGGCTCAGAACAGAGCATTGATGATGAGTTGGGCATTCCTTCTGTTATTACACATGGAGTAAGGAAGACCAGGGATGTTTTGAGAGCTCCTGGAAGTGAGCCTATTTTACACAGGTCTACCAAAGCTAGGTATCCTGTGGATAGGCTGAAATATGATGGATTTACAGCCATTCACTATGCCTATATGGTCAAAGTGATACAGGAACTAGAACCCACTTCTTTTGAGCAAGCCATGGGAAATGAAAACCATGGATGAAGATATGGATGCCTTGGAAGAAATGCTACATGGGAATTGGTGCCTTTGCCTAAAGACAAGAATGCAATTGGCTATAAGTGGGTTTATAAGATCAAGCACAATGCAGATGGTTCTGTGAATAGATACAAGGCAAGATTAGTTGTCAAGGGGTATGCACAGACATATGGCATTGATTATGAAGAAACATTCAGTCCGGTTGCAAGGATGGCAACTGTAAGAGCAGTCATTGCTATGGTTGCATCAAAGGGATGGTCTTTACATCAGATGGATGTAAAGAATGCCTTCTTGCATGGTGATTTGCAAGAAGAGGTCTTTATGGAGCAGCCAGCAGGTTATGTTCATGCTATTCATCCTGAGTTTGTTCAGGTTGAAGAAAGCCTTGTATGGCTTGAAGCAAGCACCTAGAGCATGGTCTGACAAGATATGATAGTATCTTGTCACTATTGGCTTTCAGATTTCCAAGGCAGATTTCTCACTCTATGTGAGAAAAACAGAGAAAGGGATTATGCTGCTTGCCATTTATGTTGATGATTTGATCATCACAGGTGATAGTGATGAAGATATCCTTCATGTGAAAATGCTATTGAAGCAGAAGTTTGAGATGAAGGATTTGGGAGAGCTGCGTTATTTCTTGGGCATTGAGGTGATTAGATCACCAAGTGGGATACAGCTCTTGCAAAGGCAGTATGGATTGGACATGCTATCCAAATATGGGATGACAGGCTGTAAGCCTATTTAAGTTCCTTTGGAGCAGAATGTGAAGCTAAGCTCAGATGCAGGTGAGCTTCTGGAAGACCCTACTATGTACAGATGCATAGTAGGAAGTTTGATGTATATGACTATTACCAGGCCAGATTTGAGCTATGCTGTTGGATTGGTAAGTCAGTTTATGCAGGCTCCAAGGAAACCACATTTGGATGCGGCTAGATGCATACTGAGGTATGTGAAGTCCACACTGCAGTATGGACTATTTTATGAGGTTGGGGTTCAGATACAGTTGCATGGATACACTGATGCTGATTGGGCTAGTAGTATTTCTGATAGACGATCTACCAGTGGATATGTGTTCTCTTTTGGGAGTGTTGTAGTCACTTGGAGCAGCAAGAAACAGCCTACAGTTGCCTTTTCGAGCACAGAGGCTAAGTACAGGGGTGCAGCAATGGCTGCATGTGAGGTAGCTTGGTTGCATAAGCTACTCTATGATATGCATCAGTCTACAGATGGGCCAGTTGTCATTTATTGTGACAACATGAGCAGTATACACTTGGCAAATAACCTAGTCTATCATGCTAGAACAAAGCACATTGAGGTGCATTATCACTATGTGCAGGAGAAGGTTTTACTAGGTCTTATTGATCTAGTTTTTATGTCAGCATAGAGGATCAGGTAGCTGACATATTCACGAAGGCATTGGGCGCAGAGAAGCTACGCAAGTTCAGAGACTTGCTTGGTGTGGAAGAATTGGGATTGAGCTCGAGGGGGAGTGTTGAGATATCGAGCTCCACTCATGATATGCCAGGGTGACCGTTGTGTATTTATGTCACCGACTTGTTAGCTGCAGATGCGGTTGGTACACCGCCCATGAATAATAGTTGGATGACAGCTATCCTTATCTACTCTAGTTTGTGGCTCAGTTAGTATGCCACCTTAGTTAGTTGAGTTTGGTTTGAGACCCACATAGAGGTTTCTTCTATTTCTTTGTACTTGAGTTCTTTTGGCTTTCACAACTAAGAAGAGGAAAACTGTTTTCAGCCTCCACCTGTGTGTGTATTCCCCCATTGTGTATGTGAGAAAGCCGCAAGTGAGACTCCTTCCCTCTCTCCCACTATCTTCATAGTTAGTATGCCACCTAGGTTAGCTGAGTTTGGTTTTGATACCCACATATAGGGTTCATCTATTCCTTTTGTACTTAGAGAGACTTCTTTTGGTTTTACGAGGGTTTTACACAACTAAGAAGAGGAAAATTGTTTTTAGCCTCCACCTTTGTGTGTATTCCCCCATTGTGTATGTGAGAAAGTTGCAAGTGAGACTCCTTACTTCTCTTCCACTCTCTTCACAATATGTGCCACCATTCTATTGATTGGTCTATGTCCAAGTTGGTGACCAACCTCCTAGAGGCTGCATTGAGCCAATTGGGTCGATGCCCCCGAGTGGGTCTAACCAACCATTTCTTGGTGGCTATATGTGAGTGAGCCCATGAGATCCATATTCACCATAGCTACAATAACCCTATTTCTAGAGCATACAACCTCTGTCCTCTACTATTTCGTGCATGTGATCGAATCTTCTTCATAGGAGTGCATTACTGAGAGGCAGTGCCATCATTGTATCAGCTTTCAGTAATACAATTTTTAGTTCTCCATATGCCATCTTTTCTCTCTTGCATACGAGGTCCTATTATCTGTCGTGCATAGATGTTGTATTCTTTTCTTAACTTCCACCTTGTTGTTTGCACTAAGCCATGGTTGTTGGGTTTTAGGCCTCCATACCGATTGATACAATAGTTCAATGTGGGACATTGTACTCCTTGAGTCCACTAGTCAATGATGATGATTCATTGAAGGCTCCATGATGACCTTGTTGCACTTTCTGTGCTCCTGTTCCACATCAATGAGAGTGCTCATATTGATCATTATGTCATCCCTTCAATATCGGGTTTTATAGCATGGTCTTTTGATTCCAAATGTCCCACGGCTTCTAAAGCTAAAGCTCCTTTTCTTGTTCTTTTTTCCAATCAATAGCCTTTATGATTTTCCCAATGAGTAGTCCACAATACCTCTTGAGTTTGTTGCCTTTAATTTATCTTGGCATTTCAACACCATCAGGTGTCTTGATGTGGACTATTCCTTACAACGTGATTTTAGTCATGAGTTAGTCACTCAATATGGTCCAAGTTCTCAGAATATGAGTTTGCATTTTCCATAAGTATGGTACACATATCTCCTTCATTGAAGGTATTTGGTTTTAAGTTTCTTCTCATGCCACCACTAGTGTCCTAGGTTTTCAACCATCATTCCATGCACCGACCTTAAGCAGGCTTCATTTATCCTTTCTAGTGCAATAAGCCATTTTGAAAGAGCATAATCTCTATTGCACCACCAAAGACTATGTGATAGAAACTCCATTGGCATGATAGCTTATAGTCCACAAGTCATACTAAAGGGGGTGCCATTGGTTGCAACCTTATAAGGAGTTTGACACACCCATAGCATTGTTGTGAGAGCTTATGCTCCCAATCATTATGGCTACCCTCTACAATTTGTGCCATTTCTTAGATGAGGATCTTATTTGTGATCTTGGCTTGTTGATTAGCTCATGGGTGATAGGGTGTGGATTTGAAATGATGGCTATCAGTTCATTAATGAAATGTGAACCGTGATCACTAACAATTTCGAAGAGATGCCCAAATCTTGAGATAGCTTGCTCATTAAGAAATTTAGCAGTTGAATGAGCATCTACCTTCCTGGTGACTCTACCTTTCTCTTGTTTGGTATGGTAACCCCCATGGCTGCAATGCTATAGCATGCTTGGGTGCATTTAGCATGTGGGTTTATGGGACCAATGAAAGTCATTCTCCATTTTTCAAAGGGTGGATTTGCTATGATGTCAACTAATGGCACATGATCCAGATGCCCAAGGATTAAAGTCTATTGGCATTTCTCACATACTCTCACAAACTCGATGCCAGATGGCATCCATAAAAATGGTTGGCCACCAAAGTTCTACTTGAAGGACCTTGCATCTTGTGGTTTCTGTGGCATTTTATCCCTCTGCAAATCTTGCATGGGATTGCTTAAGCACATCCATGAATTCATCTTCCTAAACACATCTTCATAGAATTACAGGAGATTTGAGGTCAAAAAGGGACTTTTTATTAAGGGACTAATATTTTTCCCAATCAAAAATTTAAGAATCTATTGATGAGGAGGCCCAAACATTTAAAGTTTGATGGAGAGACTTGCACTTCTCCACACACCCTACAACCAGGCTTGCAACTAGGCCCCCACTCCCTTACGCCTCTTGTATTTTTATGCCCCCACTTCTCTTGGATTTTTGTGCCCCCATTCCTTGCATTGACTCCCACTTTGTCCCATGTCACTTTTTCCCAAAAAAATTTTGAACTTTTCAAAAAATTGTCAAACCCACCCAAAAACCCTCCCAAACCAATACCATGCACCCACATCTCTCTCCAAGGTGAAAATTGCTCTCTCTCCTCTCCCAAATCATTTGTCTACAATACCCCTTTCTTCTCTTGCAAAGTGTGCCCATATTGCTAGCACCTACTCCATATCACAATGGTGAAGCAATCTCTATCTCGTAAAGCAAAGACTTCTCTTATGTCTTGTGTTTCCCACAACTTGAAAGATGCCAATGGAGTTTGTACTCCTCAAGACTTCAGGGTTTTATGGGTTACAATGCAACCCTCCAAAATAGCTTCCACATAAGGTTCCAAGAAAGGAATCATTTAAACAAATTAAAGCATTGGAAACTTTGCATTCTAGGCTTTTGGAATACTAAGAAGGGGATCAAGGTTTGGGTCCAACATGTGTATATGGCAAGAGAGATGCACTTGGATCCTTCCATTCGAGCTCAATTCCCACCTCATTTTAAGTGCAATTGTTTGTGTTGAGATATCAAGCTCAACCTCAGAAGTGACACTTGGGTGATCCCTAAGTTATTGTCATTTATGTGACTGGCATGGTTGGTTGTGGTTGTTATATTGCCACTGAATAACATATATATGACAACTACTTATGTGTGTGGTAGTTGTGGCATAGTTAGATTGCTGCATATGTATGGTTTGGGTTCAAACTATGGACCATGTACTCTCAGGGTACAGATATTAGGTATACCCCTCTTTCATGTATAGCATTGTGTGGATTTCGCAGTAAGAAGCAGATAACTTCAGCCTCCACCTCTTATGTCTTCTCTCATGTGTTGTTGTGAAGATAGCTTCAAGCAAGACTCTTCCCTCTCTCCCACATTATTTTCAATGTATTAGAGCCTAGTTTGTGGCAAGAAGTTCATGCAACAAGGTAGAGTCCACGACATCTTGGTAAGAGGAGTTGGGCCTCTTTTCATTCATACTTTTTGGGAGCATTCTCTATCAATACACAGTCGTGAGTGCAAGTTGCATTGTCTCCAATTGAGGGGACCTTTAGCACAAAGCTTGGGAGCCCTACCTAGGCTAAACTAATTGCATAGCCATTGTGTTTTGGAACCATTTCGGTCGTTGTTTTGGGCCCATTTTACATTCCAAGTTTGCAAGGGGTAGAAGGAGTGGCTAGATTTGGATGTGTATGCAAGCAGAAATAGACATGCAGTTTTGGATCTATGCCTTTCACACAAAGACATTGAGAAGCATAGAGTAGTACTAAACATGAGTCCATACATAAATGTCACTTGGTGTGACTTTTCGGTTGTTGATATTAAGTGTCAGTTGCTTACTTATGTTTTTGGCCATCTATGTGATGGAAGGTTGAGTTTGTAGGAACTGCATCATTTGCCCTTCGAGGTAGGATCTCTATTTTTGCAATTGCGCATTGTTGTGTGTAGTTAATTGAGATGGCCTATGATAATCTCATGCAGATTGTAAGTGATAAGCTAAACAAAACCAACTACCAAGCATGGAAGCTAAGGATTTCCAACTTCTTTATGGGTAAAGGCTATTGGGAGTTCATAAGAGGAGGTGAACATGAACCTATTCTTCAAGGTACCTGGCATGAGAGAGCCAAAAAGGTTATGTACTGGCTTTCTATCACAATTTTTGATGCTATGATTTTACACATTCAGGATGCAGAGCATCCAGCAACTAAAGAAAATGAAGGTCCAAAACATCATTGCAGGGTTGCCAAATTTTAAGGTGGAGAATATGCATCACTAATGTGAGGCATGTCAATTGGGTAAACAAGCAAGGCATGCATTTTTGAATAATGCAAAAATAAGTAAGAGACCCTTGGAGGTAATACACAGTGATGTGTAGACTACCAAGACAACATCTATTGGAAGCTATAATTACTATATCAGCTTTATTGATGACCACACAAGGAAGGTGTGGGTCTATTTTATGAAAAAGAGAAGCAAAGTGTTCAGCCACTTCAAGAAATTTAGGGCAATGGTGGAAAAAGAAAAGGATATGCATATCAAGATGCTAAGGTCTGATGAAGGGGGAGAGTATTTCTCCAATGAATTTATTGAATACCTATAAAATCAGAGGGAATTCAGAAAAAGTATTTATGTAGACATACCCCTCAACAAAATAGGGTTGCAGAGAGGAAAAACAGACATATTGCAAAAGCTGCTCATGCCTTGCTAAATGAGAAAAATACTACAAATTACCATTGGGCTAAAGCAATAGCAACTACTGTGTAGATCATGAATAGAACTCTCATTATAGTAGTGCAAGGAGTTACACCTGAAGAGAAGTTTACAAGAAGGAAGTTAGATCTTTCATATCTAAAGTTTTTGACTGCATTACATATGTGCATAGTGTAAGAAAAGAGGACAACATCTGTGCTCGACAGATAACAGGATCTCGTATGCAAGAGAGAAAAGATGACAGTATGTAGCACTTAAGCTTTTATTACTAAAAGGTGATACAATGATGGTACTGTCTCCTAGCCATGCGCTCTTGTGAAGAAGCTTTGATGGCATGCAGGAGACAATAGAGGGTCTGCTCTAGAAATAGGGTTATTGTAGCTATGGTGAATATGGACCTTACGAGCTTGCTTATATATAGCCACCAAGACATGGTCAGTTAGACATTATTAGGGCACTAACCCAGTCAGTCCAACGCAGGCTCCTGGGACTCACTCAGCAACACCAACCAATCGAAAGAATAGTGATGCAGATTAGAGCAACTAGGTCTCCATTCGGCCCAAAGCCATCCAAGATCATCTAGGGCCCCAAATGGACCCCATAACCCAAGAGTGGGCTGCCCCAAGATGCTTCGCCTTCCTTAGTGCATTCATACATGGGATGCCTACCTGCACTTACATATAGCCTAATTGGCAGTGTACCAACCCTATTTGAATACGTTGAGCCATCAAGCCACACATGGTCCCCATATCGTGTCTAAACTAGGACCTACTGAGCACCTAGCTACTCAAGTTCCTTCTCCTCATATGGGGGGCTCATAGGTAGAGTTAGCTAGTTTCCATGTAGTTACATGAGAGTGGGACATTGATATCTAACAACCCCCCTCAATTTCAACCCGTAGGTGAACTACTTTTTCAGCCCAATGCCAAGTCTATGAAGATGCCTCTCCAACAAGTCTCTCCCAAGAAATCCTCCTTAACCAAACTACCTTACAAGAAGCAAAGCAGGCTGATTTGTACTCAGCTTCAATAGAAGTAAGAGCAATCATTGGCTACTTCTCGTTGACCCATGAAACAACTCTAGAACCAAGAAAAAAGACAACCTATCACTGATCTCCTACTATCCACATCTCCTACCCAATCCAAATTACAAAATCCAGTGAAGGTATTGCCCTTGGTGTAGGTGATGTCATACTATAATGTACCTACAATATACTTCAGCACCCACAACCCTACCCTCCAATGGTTCTCCTAGGGCTTCTTGGAAAACCTACTCAATACACCAGTTGCTTAATTGATATCCAGCTATGTGTTGCACAAGTAAATCAAACTCTTCATCCTTTTTTTATGTCGCTTCACCCACCGATGGTGAAGAATTCTCCATTGAGAGCTTCACACCAACCTCCATACAGGTATCCATTGATTTGCTCTTAGTCATTCCAAATGCCTTCAGTATCTCTCCATTGTATTCTGCTATGAGATGAAGATCTGATCTAGCTCCTGCCAAACCTCAATCCCCAAACAGAAATGCATAAGTCCAAGGGCTATCATCTCAAACTTTCCACTCAGCATCTCCTTTGTCTATGAGATATTTTCTTCATGGTTCCTTATGATGTGGTCATCCACAAAAAGGACCATGATCATACACCTGCCTTCTTCTTTGTAGCTATACATATTAGCATCAGATGGGCACCTCCTGAACCAGTTTTGCAAAAAGTAGGCATCAATCCACTGGTACCACGTACGTGGGGCATGTTTTAGCCCATAGAGTGCCTTCTTTAGTTTGCAGACTTTACCTTCTGAAATCACAAAACTTGGTAGCTACCCCACACATACCTCCTCCTTGATATCTCCATTCAAAAAGGTGAATTTTACATCCATTTGAAAGATGGGCCATCCTTCTTGTGCTTCTAATGTCAAAACATTGCAAATCGTGGTTAGGCAAGTGGATGCGTCAATTTTACGAGCAAAAACCTATGAGCAGGTTTATCCGAGCGTGTTTTTCAAGAGATTTTTAAAAATGTTTTTCTTTAGGAAACATGGTTTTTACACTTTTATTTTCACTAGAACTAGATCCCTTTATCATTTAAAAATATACAGACTAGTCACTCATTCATTTTTACACAACATAATTTTCTTATTTAGAGACATCCCTTTGTACCCCTGTTATTACCTTAAAAAAGTGTTGATTCCTTTAAGAAACATTTCTCATAATCACTCTCGATGTAATAATACTATGCATATATAATTACTTATTAACACATTTATATCATATGGCAATATCTTTTTAGTGTTTTTATAGCATATTTATGGACATGTTTCTAAAGAAGTTTAAATTACTATAAATAAGTATTAACTTGGGCTTATATATCACTCTCATAAAATATATGTAATATTTAATACTATATATGGAAGATTTTTCAAAATATAACTTCATAGATGTGCTCAAATGGGGTGTTCCGATCAATTTGAGTGGTTGAATGACTATATTTGGACATTGGATATGAAAGTTATGTCACTTTTAAAAGTGCTGTCCAAGGTAGTTTCGCCAGCGAAACTACCTTGGGAGACTTGCTTCAAAGGGGTTTCGCTGGCAAAACTACCTGAATGGCTTGCTTCAATGAGTTTTCTTTGAAGAAACTCTTTCATGAAGATAGGTTGAGAGAGGGTTTTCAATGTCACTCCCTATTAAGTAAAAGTTGTAAGAAGGATCATAAGGGAATTTTCATAGAGAAGTCTACTCTACATGTGGGTTTCTTCAAAAGCCATCCCATTATGCTCTCACCATTCCTACAGATTCACCTAAAGATTTTTGTATAAAATAGGCATTGCTATAATACTTTGCATATTTCTAAGTGAAACTATGTTTTCTTCTGATCGATTTTTGCCATATTTATGCATAGTTGGAAGCTTTTTTTTTCCTTCGCTCGGACGCTCGGAAGATTTCGCTCAGAAAATGCTCGTCCCCTTAGGCAAGCTATGGGTGCAAAAGTGTCTTGATAATCAAATCCATGTACCTATGCAAAGCCTTTTGCCACGAGCCATGCCTTATAATGATCCAACATGCCGTTGAACTTGTACTTGGTCATATACACCCACTTGGTGCCAATTACCTTGCATTTTGGTGGTCCGATCTACAAGGTCCCAACTGTTGTTCTTCATTATGGAGCCATAATCCCATGAAAGATATCCAAATTCACCAACTTCCAATGAAAATATACTTCTTGGACTTAGCCTCAAGCATACTTGTTAGCTCCTTATCTACATGAACAAATGCTTCACATCCAAATACTTTCAGAAATGAATAGTTGACCCTCTTACCAATCCATGCCTCTTTGAGAATTCCACCATCCAAACCATTTGAAGGCCCTCTATTTTTCAAATAAACGGCCGTACTCATTACTTTAGCCCAAAATTGTAAGGGAAATCCTCATGCTCCTTGTAAGCTCCATGATTGTTTTTTTCATCCTTTCTGACACGCCATTTTCCTGCTGTGTCCTTGGAGTTGTTCTTTCTCTATGAATTCCATTGTATGCACAACAATTTTCAAATTCTTTACTGGAGTACTCACCTCCATGATCTGACTTCAGACACCACCTTCTCACCTATCTCATTCTCAACCAAGGCTTTCCATTTCTTAAATGTTTCGAACACAATAGATTTTCTATGAATGCAATACACCCACATTTTTGTAGTTACATCATCAATGAATGTAACATAATAATGAGATCCACCAAGAGAAAAACATCTGCATGACCCCATACATTTGAATGCACAAGCTCTAGCTTCTCATTCTTCTTTTGTTTCCCAACCTTTAGAAAATGTACCCTTTTCTAATTTCCATAAATATGGTTCTCACAAAATTCCAAATCAACTTGCTTCAATCCTAGCAATAATTTCCTTGAGTGGAGAATCTACATCCCCTTATCACTCATGTGCCCAAGCCTATGATGCCACAAAATTGTATCTACATTTGTAGAAGCTAAAGCAATATTGGAGCAAGCAGTACCAGTACATAGATACAATGTACCAATTTTCTCTCGCTTTGCTAATACCAAAGATCCCTTGGTAACCTTCCAAGATTTCCCTATGAGTATAGTTGTGCAACATCCAATTGTCCTGATGCGAAATAATATTTCTACTGAAGTTTGAAATATGTCTTACATGATTTAGCATCCATTGGTTCCCAGTTTGTAGCTTTATCCACACCTTGCCTTTCCCAACAACTTTCATGCTTTATCATAACCAAAATACACATATCCAAAGTCACCTTAGACATAGTCTTGGAAATATTCCCTATGGGGTGTAGCATGAAACGAGGTCCTGATTCTATCACCTAGGCATCATGAATCCAAAATCCAATCCTGGGAATATGCATCATCTGAAGTGGTAAGCAACTCTACAAAATATCATCGTCACTATCATTAGTGTTTGTATTGATCTCCTCAATCCACTATACTTTTAGTCTTTTGTGGCTCTTTCTTATGGCTGGAAATATTGGCATCTTGCCTCTTTCCTTTATGCTCTCTTTTCCATGCATAGCAATCACGTTGATTTGACCTTTCTTTCCACAATGATGACACTCTATGTCTTTGCGACTACATGCCCTGCCTCTTTCTTTGGGCTTCCCTCTGAATTGCATTCTAACTCTATCCACATTAAGAGTTGCATCCTACTTGCCATGATCCATGGATTTCTTCCTGATTTCCTTTACAAGCAGGCTACCCACAACATCATCAAAGTTTAGTACTCCACCAGGTGTAGAATTATTGATAGTTGTGCGGAAAGTATCCCATGATGAGGGCAATGAACATAAGAGAAATATTTCCTTCATCTCTACATCAAAATTTAGCTTATGTTCCTGAAGCTGACTAAAGATGATATTGAATTCATTGAGGTACGATGCAATGGATCCACCCTCTTTCATATGTAGCTCAAACAACCGCTTCATGAGATAGACTTTGTTGGAGGTAGTATCTTTCTCATATGTGGCACATAGCTTCTTCCATAGCTCATGCATCATCTTTTCATTGACCACAATGAAGTATAATGACTCTGCAAGATGAAGTCTTATAGTAGACTTTGCTAATGCATCCAACTCATTCCAATCCTATGTAGCCATGGTTGCAGGCTTAGCCGTTATCCCCTTTAAGGGGGATAACGGGCTTCAATTGCTTCTTTTGAATGAGTACATCCTATATAAATGCTACTTTCTCTCCTTTACCAAGAAACTTCTATTTGCAACTTGACAATTGGGGGGGTGAAAACAAAAATAGATATGTATTTGCATTTCTATCTTTTCTCACAGCTAAAGAATTATTTGAGATGGTGCAACTTGGATTCCTTATGGTTGGTCACACACATGAAGATATTGATGCAATGTTTAGCAAGTTCTCAGAGAGGTTACAAACATCACAAGTGCATACCTTTTTTGGACCTTATGGAGCTATTCAAATTAAGCTCTTTCCTTTCTCCAACACCATATTTGATAGAAGAAGTCCCATACTTTAAAGGATTCATTGATGGTTACTTATGCAATGAACATGTATGTTTCACCATATATCTAAGGTAATCTAAGTTCAAATGTAGAAAATTGTTGCACATATCTTACACTATGAATTCTTGCATTCATGAATTATCAGAGATAATAAATCAATGCATTATACATTGACATCCATTATCATCTACTACAAACTTGAGATACTTGCATCAATGCTTCATCCTTGCCAATGAACATGTCATCTGTGGTAATAGACAAGGGTATCACTAGGTTCCTTGCTCTCTATATGGGCTTTACCCTCAGTGGGGTCACTAAATAATATGTAACCCTAGCACATGGGTACAACAAGATAGGTTTTTAAAATGGTACTATTCACACAAATTTTACATAGATAAAGGGTTTATTTATTCATATTGAGATAAAAATCACATCTTCTAGTGTAATTTATTTTGAAAAATGATATATAAGTAGCGGTTTTTAAATTTCCCTTGAATGCACGTGTTATGGGTAATTTGTATAAAGTGACCCCTTGAGGGCTTTACTAGTACTTGGCCTTGTGGAAAAAATATCTCCCAAGTGGATTGTGCACTATTCGTGCGTCGATGTCCAATGAAATAATGTTTCTCAATTGTTGGGTTTCTAAAAAGAGTGGAGAGATTGGCACTTCTTCATGGATGGGGACAAGGAGCATCACATTGTCTTCTAAAGGCCTTATATTAGCACTTTCATCATGTAAATTTTTGAATTGATTATTTGAAAATTTTAGGAAGAATTTTTCATACTATGACAATATTTGTAAGGCTTGAAGCATCCTTTTCTTTCCTTATAGGGTCTTGTAGTTCACATGTTTGTAATCATCTTAATGTGTGCCTTATGTTATGTCTAAATGTAGTCTCAATCCTATCTCAACATGCTACGTTTGTTATGAGTTAGTTGTTGTTTGAATTTTGATATGCCCTTTATGCTACTCAGGTTTATAGGTATAAACCTTGTTAGTTGAAATGTTGAATGTCATGTGCATAGTCTCTTATGTTGTTCTCTTGTAAAATATTTCATTTTGTTTTAACCTTGTTATGTGAATGGAAAGTCAAGATGTTAGAGAGGAAGATAATAAAATTTCACATGGTTCATCACCCTCCATAGCCCTCAAGACGAACAAAAGTGGATTTTCCTCTCAAGCCAATGATGAGTCCAATGAAGCGCATTAGGAAAAAAGGGAGCTCATTTTGGGGCCTTTTAGAAGAGAGAGAAAATAGGCTCTCAACCAATCAGGAGTGGGCCAACGTAACGTTGAAAATTCAACAAAAGAAGATGAAAATAAGAAAAAGAAATAGTACTATATGTTCGTAGAAGCATGTCACATTAATGAGGTGATCTGATTTGAATCTATTTTCTGTGCAGAATTTGGTGATTCTGACACCGCAGACGCGTCTGGAACGGCCCAAAACCCCAAGAACGGCACTGGAAACGCTGGAATTGGACATCCGGAGGCCCGGAAACGGCCAAAAAAGGTCAAAAAACGCGATTTCGGAGGCCCGAAAACGGCCAAAAAAGGCCAAAAAACGTCGTTTCCGGGCCTCCGGATGTCCGATTCCAACGTTTCCAGTGCCGTTCTTGGGTTTTGGGCCGTTCTTCGGCCTTTTGTGGCCGTTTTCGGGCCTCCAGATGTCCGATTCCAGCGTTTCCAATGCCGTTCTTGGGGTTTTGAGCCGTTCCGGACGCGTCTGCGGTGTCAGAATCACCAAATTCTACACAGAAAAGTGTTGCTCTTATATGAACATTGAATGTAAAGCATGTGAAAGAATATATTTATTCCTTTTCACACTGACATTTCTCATGCAAGTATCCATATTTTCTTGCTTTTGTAGAAGGAGAAGAGAAAATAGTGAATTTCTTACAGGGCCCCAAAATGAGCTCCCTTTTTTCCTAATGGAAAGATTAGACTATAATTTTTTATCATGCTACCTCATCCACTCCACTAGGTGTCCTTGAGTTATAGGAATTTCATGTACATGTTGTAGTGAAGGATATGTGATTGCAAAATGTAGGTTTCTTGTGGACATATAGAGGTTTTATAGGGGAAAATCTATTCAATTTTTGCTAGATTTGTGTGTGAGATTTGCTATTGGCATTGTGCATCATGTCGTTGTCTCAATCAGAGCACGAGATGTACAACTGATGTAAGAGATTGCTCTATGTTGCTCAAGGTTGTTGATTGTGCATCTCGGGATAACAACCCATGAAAAATAGGTTGTTTCTCAATGAAAGATTTATGATGAAGATCTCCTTTACCATCCTCACTATTGAGCTGCAAATGTCATAGACATCTGGAAAGTGATCCAATAGTAAAATCTGGTCCATAGGGCCAATATCCCAATGCAAATTGACCATATGCACATTTTCCATGACCATGTATCAACATCCCTATTAGTGACACTAGTAATTGCTTGGAATTATGAAGTGTTTTAGGAAGTGGATCTAGTCGTGGTATAGCTATTTTGGCTTGATCCATTTTGTCATGTATAATACATAAGTATTTTATGGGCTCACACATAGCTCTTTGCTTCCAAGAGTAATACAAATTGTGACAACTCATTTGAGCAAGCATATGAATTCTTCTAGCCATGAACAACTTTGCTCTATCTTCCACAATCTTTGTAGCCTCTAGTGCAAGTATCACATTTAGAAAATGAACTTAATTTGCAAAGCGCAACATGTTTGAAAGTGGTTTTCCATATTTGATTGAGATGATGCCAATGTTACCATGGCAAGCTTTTCTTGATCTTGCCTCATATGAGGCTTTGTATCTACGAAACAATGCTTTTGAAATACCATGTATTTTATACCATGCTATTGCACAAACAAGCTGATTATCAAATAGCTTGTCCAATCCCCTATCTCTTCCTTCTTTTCTTTGTGCAGTTTTGCAACATATCATATACATAAGAAATTCGGTCTGATGACTTTTGTCCTCAATATTGTTGGCTTGCTTCCTTTATTTTCTATCTGCACAGATGCTGACAACAATTTTTGGAACAAAAATCATTTGTAGCAACATTATGTATGCTCTCATATGTTAACAAATCTTCCACCTTTTGTTTCTTGGGCTTACCATTTTTTGATAGTTTTCTATTGATCATTCTATATTTTCTTTTTTTCTGTGATAGGTAGTGAATCCTTTGATACATCCTTATCAAGTTCAAGCACCTCAAGAACATCCTCAATGCAATATTGCTTGAGTTCCAAGTCATTCACATATAACTTTTGACCATCTTCAAATGTAAGTTGATTGATTGGCCATTTAAGGAGTTCAACATTTAGATCATGTAATCCTTGCTCAATTTGGAGTGCATTGTTTAAACCTGCATGGATTTTTGAAACTGTGACACTGACATGATCCTTCCCAAGCTCACCAAATTCAAATCCATCTTCAAGAGAGGCTAGCAAAATGTATCCCTCTTCTAGAATCTCTGTAAAGTTAGAGGACCATAGATTGAACTTCTCATTCACCGATCCTTCTCTAGTGTCTCTTTTGCTTTCTTTCTCATGTTGTATGTGTGGAATTCCATGTTTGTAGAGGGACACATCCTTTTTGTTCCACAACATAAAACTTCCATGTGCCTGCTCTATAGCTGAAGCATCTACTGTTGGGTATGGTAGTAGGAAACTTGGAGATTTGGTGGACTTATCAATCATCAAAGACACCCTATTGTATCTATAAGGGGAAAAGTAGGATGAGGTGGCAAGCATCTTTGTGCCATTGTCCTCCTAGGCATTATAATATTGAGATGGAACCATGGGGCCTCATAGACTTAGGATAAGAAGGTTTGATTTTTAAGGGAAGGAAATTGTCACATGCTATTGAGGATGTGCATTGCCAAGCCCACTGGGAGAGGCCTCCACCCACACCATGCATGTGGGAGGAGGCATTTATGATGGGATCCACCTTCCTTACATGCTCATTCTTGTATAGCCATCATTCTAGCATTTTGATTTCCCATCCTCCCTTATGACCCTCTTTCCTTGATGTCTCTATCTCCTCATTTCCTCTTACCATGTACATCCCCCTCCCCCTTCCCTCTTGTGCCATAGCCACCTTCTTCATCTCCACCCCTCTTCTTTCCTTTTTCTCACCAATGCTATCGCTTTTTCCCTCTCTCTCCCTATCGATTTCTCCCTCTTCCCCATGGCTCTAAAGCATCGCCATGGTTTCCACCTGACGGTGTGTGGTGGTTTCTTTCCTGCATAACAAAAGATGGTGTGGTTATTGGGATACAAATCTCCACAATGAAGATAGCTTCAGTACCAATGTTATTGTATCTTCCTCCTTTCCGTTGTTAATTCACTGCCTTCTCCCAATTCTCTTCTCATTAAGGGAGATTTGGGGTCTCAAAAGGGCCTCCGATTGTGCTTCCTAATTTCAAGGGATTAGAGAGGGATTTGAGGTGTACCAATGAGAGTGCTAGAAGGTGTGGGGCAATGGTATGTTGAGGTGGCATGTGACTTTACTATGCTTAGGTCATAGGTGGTTTCAATTTGAAAAAGGGGGAAAGAATACCATGGAGTTTGTTGGGAAAGAAAACCACCAAGAGTGGGGAGGGAGAACTGTGTTCCACCATGTGTCCCCAAAATTAAATTGTGGGGAAGGGGTGCATTTATGGCATCCTCAAAAGGTCAAAAAAGGGGCTGCAAGTGGCTAGCCCCCATGAGTACTGTGGGTAGAGAGCAAGCCATGCCTCATGTGGGCCTACCACATGGATAGGCCACTATCTTGGGTGCCCACAAAACCTGCCACCCTCCAAGAAACATTATGACACTAATAAGATTTGAATCCACGACCATGTAGCCCCCACCCTTTGACCCTTACCACCAAGACAATAACCAATCATGTGACTATATAGGCTGACCACTTATATATATTTAGAATATATTTAGAATCTGCTAGACGTCTTTTTGGCCCCTCCCTCTTTATTTCTTACAAAACCACCTCTATCTTAGGAAAACCACTTGACTCTCCATTATGACCCCTCCACAAAGGATGAGATTAAGTTTTTCATAATCCTCCCCTAATCCATTCCTTATGAGGCCCTTTTGAGACCCTATTTCTCCCCTAATGTCAAAAAGGAAAAAAAAACTCATTATTTCACTCCCTCTCTCTCTCGCACTCACCTTGTGCCCCCCCTCATGTGCTCTGCTCTCTTCCCTCACCCCCCCCCCCCCCCCCCTCTCTCTCTCTCTCTCTCTCTCTCTCTCTCTCTCTCATGACCTTGTTGGAGGCACCGTCGCATGTCAACACCATGTGCATTGTCGCTACCACTGCCACATGTCCCTTTTGTAGACCAGCCATGTGTCATTTTCCCTTGCATGGTTTTGATGAAATAGATTGAATGATGATGACCAGAGGATAAGTCATACTGTAGATATGAAGTGCTTCTGCCCCTCCCGTGCCTCTTCCTGCCCCCTCGCACCTCCTTCTCCATTCTCGCAATCTGTCCTCCCCCTCGCTCCTCCCCCGGCTGCCCTCCGCCCCCTGTCTGTGCCTTCTCCTCCACCCCCGCACCTTTTTCCTCCAACCCCGCTCCTTCTCCATCTGCTGCCCCCCACCCTGCTTCCTTCCGGCCTTTACCCCCTCCATCTTTGCTCTTTCCTCCCTGTGTACTCTCCTCTCCTCCACCACTGGCTTGTCTCCCCCCACCCTTTGTTTTCTTCCTCCCCTCTTGTGCCATTTCTTGCTTGCCGCCCTTGCTTCTTGACCATCTTTTAAGCCTTCTTCTTTTCCCCTTTTTCCACGCCTCTTCTTCCTCCCGAGTAGCTTTAGGTTAATTAGCTTACGCCTTGGAGAAAGTGAGCTTGGTGGTAACACTTATCAGGCCAGAAGGGCTCAAATGGCAGCACCTTCAAATCTCATATCTGTCAAGGTTATCCTTTCTCCAGCAGATAAGCAACAGGTGCAACATGCAGCCTAGTCACTTCAGGACAAGGCAGTTGTGGGCAGAATTGTGAGCCTCACTCCCACAAGGAGACAGGTGAGAGAGTGGATTGAGGTGAGCTTGATACTAGAAGGAGACCACATCCAAGAGGTCACCATCTATGAAAGAGGTGTCTTCGTCATCCAGCTGAGCTCTCTTGCTACTGCCTTGACACTTGTAGAGTAGAGCCTAGTCAAAAGCCTAGTCAAAAACTACATGGTTAAGTGCACATTGTTGGGACAAAATTGGGATGGGGGACCTCCTGGGAGCTTTCCTTCTGGCATAGTTTGGCATTTTTTTGCTTGATCTCAATTAAAAAGAGGAAGAGGAATGTTTTCCAAGTACTAGCCCATATAAGAACCTCTCCTAGCACCTTTCAAACAACATTTGAGCTCTCTAAATAAAGAGAGAAAGAAGTTACTACTTGATCCCATGAACCTCCTGTGAGGTTTCCTTTTGACATAGTTTGGCATTTTTTGGATTGATCTCAATTAAAAAATGGGGGAGTAGTGTGTTCCAAGCCCTACCACATCTAAAAATTTATCTTAGAACCTTTTAAAATTTCCCAATCACAAAGTTGATCTCTCTAAAGCAAGATAACAAGAAGCTAGTACTTGATCCCACATCCTCCCGAGAGGTTTTCATTTGACATAGTTTGGTGTTTTTAAGCTTAATCTACTTTAAAAGGGGGCATGAGTGTTGTCAAATCATTGAACCATCAAGGACCTTGTCTTAGAACCATTTAAACAATACTAATCTCAAATTTTAGCTCTCTAAAGCAAGACAACCAGAAGCCAATACTTGATACCACAACCTCCTGAGAGGTTTCCTTTTGACATAGTTTGGCATCCATTAGCTTCATCTTCATTGAAAAAAGTGGGAGGAGTGCCGTTAAATCATTGAACCATATAGGAACTTGTCTTAACATCTTTCAAACAATCTTGATCACACATTTGAGCTCTTGAAAACAAGACAATAAGAAACCAATACTTGATCCCCACATCCTCTGAGCAAGTTTTTTCTAAACACAGTGTGGGATTTTCAAGCTTCATCTTTATTTATAAGCGAGGAAGGAGTGTTGTAAAAGGATCGAATCATTTATTACCTTTTCCTAGCACATTTTAACCAATTCTAATCACAAAGTTGAGATTTCTAATGCAAGACAAGAAGAAGATCCCATATCTTCCATCCTTGTTTCTAGAAAGCACAAAAGACCTTGTGCCCTCAAGCTCTTGATGCCCCAAGTTTGTCAAGATCTAAATAAGTTGATGCTCTAGGTCCATAGAGAACTTAAGTCTACAAGCTCTTAACATCTTTGGCTCGTCAAGAGCTTAGGGTATCTATGGGACCAAGGACTGATAACCTAAAGCATGGATGCCCTATGTGCAAGAGGTACTAGTGCCACTAACCTTTTGATGGCCATGGTTTGTTAATTGATTAAGGGAGCTTAATAACCCAACATTCTTAATGGCACCAAGGCCTTATGAATTGAAGTGCTTGATGCTCTTGTAGTATCAAGAGGAGCTTGCCAAATTTTCCAAGTAAGTACCCTAAAAGTTAAATACACTAATGTAAATGGAAAGACTTGATCTTGTCATACTAGGGGTACAAGGCATTGTGACCTCTAGCTCTTGACACCCACGGTTCATCAAGATCTTAATATGTTAAGATTATGGTGCACAAGGGAATGCTTTGGTTTTAGGACCTTGAGAGATTCTATCAATATATTTTAGAAATTTTCATTATTGTGCATTTATGTTTGCTTGTATACCTATTGCTTGTGCTATTATCTATGCATCTTTTTCATAAGTGTAGTGATGCAACATTCTTGCAATATAATTTGTATTTTTCTTTTTCGTTATTGTATTACTAACATATCAACTATTTTTGCATGTGTAGGAATGGAAAACACTTTACAAGTGGGAGATCATATGCCAATACTTAACGAATGAATCTTTTACTGGTGACAAAAGAAATGACCTATCACTTGGCCAGTGATGGATCGAATGTAGATCCCATTGCAAATGGAGAATTTGTTGGTCAAGGATATACACATTGCTTGGATCCATTAGCCACATGCAACACAAGCGAGGCCTTTCCTCTCTCTCACTTGGTCCGCCCTGCGGAATACCTTTTTACTACATCCTCCTCTCTACAACCTCTGTCTTCCCATCCCTGTGACCCCTCCTTGGATTTGATCTCCTCCTCATACCTCCCCTATACTTTTGTGGTGGCTATTGTTGAGATATCAAGCTCTATCCCCGACATATCTCCTGAATGACTATCATTTATGTCACTGCCTATGTTAGTTGTACTCGTGGTGTAGTTAGACTACCACGTATGTTTTTGGTTTGGGTTCACATATGAACCACGTATTCTAGGTTTTGACATATAGGGTATTTCCCTCTTCTATTGTATTGTTGTTGTGTGCAAAAGTGAAGAAAGGCTTCACCCTCCAACCTTGTGTCCTCTCTCTTTTGTGTGTTGTGAAGAAAGCTGAACTTGAGTCTCCTATCTCTCTCCCTTATTCTTTACATGGTATCAGAGCCTTGTTCGTGGTAAGGAGCTCAAGAAAGCTAGCCAAGTTTGTGGTGTCCTGGTAAGAGGACCAGTGTAGCTTTCCTATTTCGAGTTTGGGAGCAAATCTCTGCAGGTAGCACAGCCAGAAGTGCAGGAGTGCACTGCTTCAGATTGAGAGGCCCTTCGCGGTGCGGCGAGAGCGCAGTATATGCTGCGGGAGTGGGCGAAGCCCTTAGTGACTTTATTTTTCTGATTTGAGGCCGTTTCGGGGCCCGTTTTGAAGGCGGAAGTTCTTCGCAGGCACTCAGAAAAAGGCCCTGTTTTTGCTGTGCGACCACCGCGCGGCTAGTCGGTGGAAAGGTGCCATAGAAATTGCATCGTATGCCTATGTGCAGAGATATTGGGAGTTGCAGATTCATGCCTGTTGCCTGTTGATGCAAAATCGTCACGAGGAAGTGACTGTGTGGTGAAATACCACTTTTGTCAGTGTTGCAGATCTGCCCCTGTGAGGCTCTTTGCAGAAGTTTTGCTATTTGCCCTTCTGAGGCATTTGCTGTGTTTACAGGTTGCTGTTGCAATTCGTGATTTGTAAAATGTCTGAGAATCTGTCTACCATTGTCAGTGAGAAGCTTGACAAGAACAACTTCCAAGCATGGAAGTTCAGGATGACAAACTTCTTTATGGGAAAGGGAGTTTGGGATTACATCAGTGGTGAAACTGCAGAACCAGTTTTGGGTGCTGCTCCCACTCCTGCTGAATTGAAGGCCTTTAAAGAATGGCATGAAAAAGCCAGAAAATGCCTGTATTGGCTGTCCGTTAGCATTTCAGATTCTATGATTGTGCATATACAGGATCTAGAGACGCCTAAGGAGGCATGGGATACATTGGTGAAGCTGTATAGCACAAATACCAAAGCACGAAAGATGCAGCTAAAGCAGGAGTTGCACAATGTGCAAAGGAAAAATATGAATATAAATGAGTATTCCTTGAAGGTGAAAGGCCTTGCAGATTCTCTTGCCTCCATTGGAGCACCTGTTGATGATGAGGACTTAGTGTCCGTGACCTTGAATGGTCTTGGGAAAGATTATGCACAATTTCGGATGTCCATTGGAGTCCGTGAAACATTTCCTGATTTTCAGGAACTTATTGCTCTCTTGCTGAGTGAAGAGCAAAGGAATGGTGGTTCAACCACCTCAACTTCTCAAGAGACTGCTTTCTACTCGAATACAGGTAGAGGCAGGGGTAGAGGAAGAGGCCGTTCTGGTGGCCGTGCAGGAAATCAGAACCAACAGCAACAACAGGAAAACCAGTCCTATGGAGGAGGACGTGGTAGTTCTAGAGGCAGGGGGAGCCAAAGAGGCCGTGGTTCATGGCAAAGGAACCAGCAAGTAAATAGCAGCACAGAATGCTATTATTGTGGAAAGCCTGGACACAAGGAGAATACATGCTATAAAAAGCAGAATGACATCAAAAGTGGGAAGTTGCAGCAAAGCAACTATGCATCATCAAGTGGGCATGGTGACGACAGAAATGAGCACCTTTTTGTGATGCAGCATATGGTTAACTCCATGTTAGGAGATGCTGCAGCTTGCAATGATGTTTGGTATGTTGATTCAGGTGCCTCTAACCACATGACCAGTCATGGTGAGTGGTTTCATGATGTCAGAAATTTGGATAAGCCAGGTTATGTTGAAACAGGTGATGATACTGCGCACCCAATTACGCAGGTTGGTAAAGTGCCATTGGCTATGCAGGATGGCAAAACAAAGTACTTGGCAGATGTACTTCATGTTCCAAAAATTACTAAGAACCTGGTTTCAGTTGGCCAGATGGTTGAGCAAGGTCTGCAGGTTAGATTTAATCCTGATGGATGCTTTGTTGAGGACTTGAAAAATAAATGCCGCTTGGTTGCGAAAGGCAACAAAAATGGAAGAATGTTCACCTTGGATGTTGATATGCCTGAGGTGAAAGCTGCTATGTTTGCGCATGGGAGAGGTGTCATTGCAGATATTGAGATATGGCACAAGCGCATTGGGCACGTGAATATACAAAGGCTGAAATCTATGCAAACGAAAAACATTGTTGCAGGTTTGCCTAAATTCAGAGTTGAGGGAATGCAAAAGGTATGTGAAGCATGCCAAATGGGTAAGCAGGCCAGACATGCATTTCCCAAAAATGCTAAGGTGAGCAGAAGACCTTTGGAAGTGATCCATTCAGATGTTTGGACAACCAAAGCTGCTTCTATTGGTGGATGCCATTATTATGTGACGTTTATTGATGACTACACTAGGAAGGTGTGGATTTATTTTATGAAGCACAAAAGTGAAGTGTTCAGCCATTTCAAGGCTTTTAAGGCCATGGTTGAAAAAGAGAAAGGTGTGCATATTAAAGTGCTAAGATCTGATGGAGGGGGAGAGTACTTTTCAGAAGAATTTTGTGAATATCTGAAAGAACAGGGAATTCAAAGGAAGTACTCATGCAGGTCTACCCCTCAGCAGAATGGGGTTGCAGAAAGGAAGAACAGGCATATTGCAGAAGTAGGACGGGCGATCCTAAATGAGAAAAACATGCCTGATTATTTTTGGGCTGAAGCAGTAGCAACTGCTGTTTATATTATGAACAGAACCCCCACTGCAGCTGTCCATGGCATGACGCCTGAAGAAATGTATACAGGCCAAAAACCAGATATTTCTCACTTGAAGGTATTTGGTTGCATAGCTTATGTTCATGTTCCTGATGAGAAGAGAACAAAGCTGGATCCAAAGGCAAAAAAATGCATCTTTATTGGATATGCTCAGCACCAGAAAGGGTATCGCTGTTATAACCCTTCCACCCGCAAAAAGCAAGTGAGCAGAGATGTTGTTTTTGATGAAATGAGCAGCTGGTATGCACCAACTGTTATGGTAGGAGATGCAGATGCAGGAAATGGGAATGCTGCAATAAATGAAGAGCAGCAATCTCAAGCCTTGAGTGGACCCAGAGAGTCCTCTACTAGTGGATCTAATGCATGGACAGGGAGATTGAGATCTAGTGAATCGTCACATGGCAGTCCTGATAGTGTTGTGCAGGTATCACATAAGGGAAAAGAAAAAGTGGACCATGCTCCAGTATTTGATGTGTCTGCTGGTAGCTCTCATGTTGATGGAGAGTCAAGCGGCTCTGAAATGAGCCTTGATGAGGAACTTGGGATTCCTTCTGTTGTTACACCTGGTGCAAGAAAAAGCAGGCATGATTTAAAGATGCCTGCAACTGATCCAGTTGTACGGAGGTCCACTCGTATTAAGTATCCAGTTGACAGGCTGAGATATGATGGGTATACAGCACATCACTATGCTTATATGGTCAAGGTTCTAGAGGAGCCAGAGCCCACATGTTTTGAGGATGCAGCAGGGCATAAAAATTGGGAAGCAGCTATGGATGAAGAGATGGCTGCCTTGGATGCAAACCACACTTGGGATTTGATGCCTTTGCCTCATGATAAGAAGGCTATTGGCTGCAAGTGGGTTTACAAAGTAAAGCACAATGCTGATGGGTCTGTTAGCAGGTACAAGGCAAGATTGGTTGCCAAAGGTTTTGCACAGACATATGGAATTGACTATGAGGAAACTTTCAGCCCAGTTGCAAGGATGGCAACCGTGAGAGCAGTAATTGCTATGGCTGCTGCAAAGGGATGGTCTTTGCATCAGATGGATGTGAAAAATGCCTTCTTGCATGGTGACTTGCAGGAAGAGGTTTATATGATGCAGCCAGAAGGTTATGAGGATAAAGCACACCCCGATTTTGTATGCAGGTTGCGCAAAGCCTTGTATGGCTTAAAACAGGCGCCGAGGGCATGGTCAGACAAGATAGGGCAATATCTTGTCACTATTGGATTTCAGATTTCCAATTCAGATTTTTCACTTTATGTGAAAAGGACAAACAGAGGGATTGTGCTTATAGTCATCTATGTTGATGACTTGATTATTACAGGTGATAGTGATGCAGACATTAATGAAGTGAAGCTGCTGTTGAAGCAGAAATTTGAGATGAAGGATTTGGGAGAGCTGCGTTTTTTCTTGGGCATTGAGGTTATTAGATCCCCGAGTGGGATATGGCTGTTGCAAAGGCAATACGGTTTGGACATGCTGTCCAAATATGGGATGACAGGCTGTAAGCCTATCTCTGTTCCATTGGAGCAGAATGTGAAGCTCAATGCAGAGTCAGGTGAGCTTCTTGAAGATATTACTATGTACAGGCGCATAGTAGGTAGCTTGATTTACATGACTATAACCCGACCAGATTTGAGATATGCTGTGGGGCTGGTGAGTCAGTTTATGCAGGCACCGAGGAAGCCACATTTGGATGCAGCTAGGCGCATACTGCGGTATGTGAAGTACACATTGCATTATGGACTGTTTTATGAAGCTGGGTGTGCATTACAGGTACATGGATACACAGATGCTGACTGGGCTGGTAGTGTCTCAGACAGGAGATCTACTAGTGGTTTTATGTTTTCCCTTGGGAGTGGTGCCATCAGTTGGAGCAGCAAGAAGCAGCCAACAGTTGCCTTGTCGAGCACAGAGGCTGAGTACAGGGGTGCAGCAATGGCTGCATGTGAGGTAGCTTGGTTACGGAAGCTACTTGCAGATATGGGACAGTCAGTTCATGCAGCAGTTGTCATACATTGTGACAACATTAGCAGCATCATGCTTGCTAATAACCCAGTTTATCATGCTAGAACGAAGCACATTGAGGTGCATTATCACTTTGTGAGAGAGAAGGTTCTAGCTGGTGAGATTGATCTTGTCTATGTCAGCACTGAGGAGCAGGTGGCTGATATCTTTACGAAGGCATTGGGTACCGAGAAGCTTCGCAAATTTAGGAGCTTGCTTGGTGTATGTGAGATGGATTTGAGCTTGAGGGGGAGTGTTGAGATATCAAGCTCTATCCCCGACATATCTCCTGGATGACTATCATTTATGTCACCGCCTATGTTAGTTGTACTCGTGGTGTAGTTAGACTACCACGTATGTTTTTGGTTTGGGTTCACATATGAACCACGTATTCTAGGTTTTGACATATAGGGTATTTCCCTCTTCTATTGTATTGTTGTTGTGTGCAAAAGTGAAGAAAGGCTTCACCCTCCAACCTTGTGTCCTCTCTCTTTTGTGTGTTGTGAAGAAAGCTGAACTTGAGTCTCCTATCTCTCTCCCTTATTCTTTACAGCTATGAGACTTGCATGTTCTCTAGATTAGTCAAATTTGGTGGTTGGAAACCTTGTTCCATATCCAACAGGAAAACTCACAAGAATTGAAATCTCAAAGCATCTTCATGAAAGGTATGCTACATCTACCATTTGCAAGAAACACATGAACTATTCTATAGTTGTTTTACAGACCAAGAAAACTTTCAGTACTTTCAAATAAAGAAAGTTTTACGTTTTGAAAACATCAAAAATACCTTTGCTTTCAAGTTCTCCATCCTCCATAAGCATTTCCATGCTCTTTGTGTGAAGATAGTGCGAGAGAGGGAAGGAATCTCACTTGCGGCTTTCTCACATACACAATGGGGGAATACACACAAAGGTGGAGGCTGAAAACAGTTTTCCTCTTCTTAGTTGTGTAAGCCAAAAGGAACTCAAGTACAAAGAAATATGTGTGGGTCTCAAACCAAACTCAACTAACTAAGGTGGCATACTAACTGAGCCACAAACTAGAGTAGATAAGAATAGTTGTCATCCAGCTATTATTCGTGGGCGGTGTACCAACTGCATCTGCAGCAAGTCAGTGACATAAATGCACAACGGTCACCCTGGCATATCACGAGTGGAGCTCGATATCTCAACACTCCCCCTCGAGCTCAATCCCAATTCCTGCACACCAAGCAGGTCTCTGAACTTGTGCAGCTTCTCTGCGCCCAATGCTTTCGTGAATATGTCAGCTACTTGATCCTCTGTGCTGACATAAACTAGATCAATAAGACCTAGTAAAACGTTCTCCCGCACATAGTGATAATGCACCTCAATGCGCTTTGTTCTAGCATGAAAGACTGGGTTATTTGCCAAGTGTATACTGCTCATGTTGTCACAATAAATGACAACTAGCCCATCTGTAGACTGATGCATATCATAAAGTAGCTTATGCAACCAAGCTACCTCACATGCAGCCATTGCTGCACCCCTGTACTCAGCCTCTGTGCTCGATAAGGCAACTGTAGGCTGTTTCTTACTGCTCCAAGTGACTGCAGCACTCCCAAAAGAGAACACATATCCACTGGTAGATCGTCTATCAGAAATACTACCAGCCCAATCAGCATCAGTGTATCCATGCAACTGTATCTGAACCCCAGCCTCATAAAATAGTCCATACTGCAATGTGGACTTCACATACCTGAGTATGCATCTAGCCACATCCAAATGCGGTTTCCTTGGAGCCTGCATAAACTGACTTACCAATCCAACAGCATAGCTTAGATCTGGCCTAGTAATAGTCATATAAATCAAACTTCCTACTATGCGTCTATACATAGTAGGGTCTTCCAAAAGCTCACCTGCATCTGTGCTCAGCTTCACATTCTGCTCCAAAGGAACTAAAATAGGCTTACAGCCTGTCATCCCATATTTGGACAGCATGTCCAATCCATACTGCCTCTGCAAGAGCTGTATCCCACTTGGTGATCTAATCACCTCAATGCCCAAGAAATAACGCAGCTCTCCCAAATCCTTCATCTCAAACTTCTGCCTCAATAGCATTTTCACATGAAGGATATCTTCATCACTATCACCTGTGATGATCAAATCATCAAATAAATGACAAGCAGCATAATACCTTTCTCTGTTTTTCTCACATAGAGTGAGAAATCTGCCTTGGAAATCTGAAAGCCAATAGTGACAAGATACTATCCTATCTTGTCAGACCATGCTCTAGGTGCTTGCTTCAAGCCATACAAGGCTTTCTTCAACCTGCAAACAAACTCAAGATGAAGAGCATTAACATAACCTGGTGGCTGCTCCATAAAGACCTCTTCTTGCAAATCACCATGCAAGAAGGCATTCTTTACATCCATCTGATGTAAAGACCATCCCTTTGATGCAGCCATAGCAATGGCTACTCTTACGGTTGCCATCCTTGCAACCGGACTGAAAGTTTCTTCATAATCAATGCCATATGTCTGTGCATACCCCTTGACAACTAATCTTGCCTTGTATCTATTCACAGAACCATCTGCATTGTGCTTGATCTTATAAACCCACTTACAGCCAATTGCATTCTTGTCTTTAGGCAAAGGCACCAAGTCCCATGTAGCATTTGCTTCCAAGGCATCCATTTCTTCATCCATGGCTTTCTCCCATTTTTCATTTCCCATAGCTTGCTCAAAAGAAGTGGGTTTTGGTTCATGTATCACTTTGACCATATAAGCATAGTGAATGGCTGTAAATCCATCATATTTCAGCCTATCCACAGGATACCTAACCCTGGTAGACCTGTGCAAAATAGGCTCACTTCCAGGTGCTCTCAAAACATCCCTGGTCTTCCTTACTCCAAGTGTAACAACAGAACGAATACCCAAGTCATCATCAATGCTCTGTTCTGAGCCACTGGATTCACCATCCACATAAGAGTGACTTGCATTCACATCAAACATGGGTTGATCTACCTTCTCTTTTCCTTTTCGTGATACCTGCGTACCACTATCTACATTGCTTTGAGGAGATTCTCCTGATCTCAATCTGCCTATCCATGGCGAAGTATGTGAACCACTGCTAGAGGACACTGTAGGTCCACTGATATTTTGTGACTGCTGCATTGAATTCTGTGCAGCATTACCATTTTGTGCATCTACATCAATCATCACATTTATTGGTTTATACCAGCTGCTCATCTCATCAAAAACAACATCTCTGCTCATTGTGAACTTATGTGTAGAAGGGTTATAGCATCTATACCCTTTCTGCTGCAGAGAATAACCAATAAAGACGCACTTCTCAGCTTTTGGATCCAACTTGGACCTTGTTAAGGGTGAAAACTCGTAAATGAATTCCATATTACAGATTGCATTGAATTTCAGAAAACAGGAGAAGAGAGACAATAAACAGTATTACGCCTGAAATCTTTTTCACCCGACTGTATATTTTGAAAGTTTACATTCTTCATCAAAAAATAACGTCCAACAACTAACTTCCTCATGTCGTTTCATATCACTCATGACCCATACATTGACATCTTTACATATCCCCTCCATTCTATATTAAGGTTTATGAACTATTACTAATTCTAAATGCTAATGACTAAATTCTATCTTTAACACTGGCACACCCGGTGGTTACTATTTTTTGCCAAAAATAGTAGACTCGAACCCACAATATTATTTCTAGTTTCAGTCTAATGCAATTTAGTAGACTCTCTTCATGATGCAACATCTCATCAATCCAAGACTATGCTGGAAAATAGAAAAAAGAGCTTGGTGCAGTACCAAGGTTTAGACTACTTCCAAACACAGTTGTCCTCTAAATTACAAAAGATAGAAATTATTGTGCAATAAAGAAAAAACTAAGACATAGTGCATAATATTCCATTATCCACTTTTTCTGATGCCTTTAAGAAATCAACATCCAGCTAATCATCATTATTGAAACTGGACTGACCAACATCCATCTGTTTACTCATTCTGAATGAGCTAGTTTCAGCTATGTCTACTTGAAAATGAAATGATTGAGGACTCTCCTCTGACAGTTCATCTTCTTGTGTTTGATATATTTTCAAAGCATTCAAAGATGAAGTATGTGAAAGCTTTCCAGACAATGTACTTGAAAATTCTTTTGTTGTCATCTTCTGTGACTGTATCAGTACCTGATTTGCCTGTAATTCCTCATTCTGCTTCTTCAACACCTGGATTTGATGCTCCAATGAAGTAATCAGTAATTTATATTCTTTACTTGCAAATTCCTCCCAAGGTCTCATAAACACAGTACTCAGTCTTTCCTTAATGCCTTTCCAAATCAAATTACCTGTCTGCTTCATTTCCATTTCCAGAATCTGTTTATCAGCATTACTAATAAACACTCCCTCCACATCAATCTCTTGATCCTCTTCAGTCATGCTTCTGAGCTGTTCTTGAACAGATTTGAGTGCTACAACCTGATTTACAAGTAATTCATTGGTTGAAATAAGTTCTGCATTTTTGTTTGCCAATACTACAAACTCTGTATCCATTGCATTTTTGATCTCCCCAAGCCATTCAGTTATCTGGGATTCAGCTTTGCATCTATTCTGTATCATCTGTTCATACTTAAACTTTTCTGCTTTCATCTCCTCCTTTAATACCTGTACAATCTTCAACTCTGCATTCAGCTCCTCTTTGTTCCTGTGAAGTCTATCATCACGAACTCTTTGCTTATCCAGTTGACTCTCCAAAAGTTGTATCTTGTTTTCCATTTCCTTCTGCTTTCTCATATCAACATGAGCCAACCTTCCTTGTTGTTGCACATAACTATCTACAACTTTGCAAGCTTTCTTTACCTCTTGTAAAGATACATCCTGTGATATACCTTCAGAGAAAACTACTTGAGATTCCAATATTCCTGTAACCTGTTGCTGTTCTGTTCTAGACTTTGAAATCCTTAACTTAAAAGATTTCTTCCTTGAATTGCTAGGCATTGACTTCTCTGCATCTTTCACCTCTGCAAATAAAGGATCTTCCATATCCTCATACTCTGTTGTTGCCTCCTTTGCTTCATCCTTAGAATAACCTGCTGCAATCAAATCTTTGACCACCTGACTTCTGTCTCCTAACTGTTGTGATTTCAACTGCTTACTCCTAGGTGGTTCACCATCCCAATCTTCTGCTTGTCTCTTTATTGACCTTGAAAAAGGTTGAATGGACTTCTGGATCTTGCCCCCAAACAACAGTTCCAAATTATGAATTTTGACAAACAAAGCTGCAAGCACAGGCCCTAATCTTGATGTTTTATTAGCCTTCCTCTTATCCTTTTCTCCAACCTCCATCATGATTTTCTGGTATAAAACATGAGCCCAAGCTATGTCTTTTCCTTTCTCTGCAGCATGAATATACCCATAGTTCCTCTCAGACATGTATTCTGATTTAACCAGAAGCAACACATTCTCCAGAAACCATTCCAACTGTATCCTTCTATCTGTGTCTTTAACCTTCTTCACAACATAATATCCTCTGGAATTAACTGGAACACCAAATTCTTCTTCTAAAGCTTTGACAGGAACCTTAGTGACTTTAATTTCTCCTTCCATAGGCAAATTGAACACATAGGACACTACTTCGACAGTTAACAGCACACCAGGAATAATAAAGCCATCATTATTTCGCAAAAACTTAAACTGATCACTGGCTTGATCGTTTGCCTTCCAAGATTCCCAAGGTAGACTTGCATAATCCCACAATCCCATCTTGCGTAACCAGAATGTATTCTTTGAATTCTGCAGATTGAGACTAACCTTTGAATCAAGAAACAAAGACGACGACGCTGTGTCTGCTGGAGCCGAACCAGATCTTGGCGTCGTTTCCTCCTGCGAAATAGAATTATCATGCTTCGATTCTGTTGAAAAACTTTGCTCCTTTTGCATCTGGTCCTTTACCCTCGGGCTACGGCGTACTTGCGTCCTCAGCTTAGCCATACTCAACAACGTCGGTGCAATCTTCTCCTCTGAGCTAGAAAAACGCAGAATACGCCCTTCCATGCAGTGTTGGTGAAATTTCACACATGTGAAAATCTCACATCCACCCGTCAACTCAATATGCCATAAGTTAACTTCACTTGAAGATTCTGCATGCACACTTGGAGTAGATTTTATATTAGTAATTTTTTTGCCGACTGCAACTAAATGTACTCCGACTTCCTTCTTCAGTGAATCCTGACCAACAAATGCCTTCAGCCTAAAACCATTAATAGGTTTAGGAAAAATATTACCTAAAAAATCAGACAACAGAAAAGTTCCCTGGCCTAACACCTGTTTTATGAGAAATGGGCCAGTATATCTAAGCTTCAATTTTCCAGGAAATTTACCAAGTCTTGAATTATACAATAGTACTGAATCTCCTTCCCTAAACACTTTCTTTTTTAGGTTCTTGTTAAGCCATGCTGCCCTCCTGTTTTGAATAACAGTGGCCACATAAGCACTATGAAACCTGTCTTCCTCCAATGTTCTCAACTGATCAAGTCTATGAACCACTGATTCCTCCAATGATAATTTTTGTGAAATTGCCACCCTCAAAGATGGTATAATAAATTCCATAGGTACAACAGCTTCCAAACCATAGACCAATCTGAAAGGGGTTAAACCTGTACTGACTTTATAAGCTGTTCTAAATGCCCACAAAGCAGAATTTAGTTTCAGATCCCAATCCTTCCTATTCTCTGAAACTGTCTTTTTCAAGATCTTAACCAAAACCTTATTACTGCTCTCTGCTAAACCATTAGCTTGTGGATAATATACTGAAGACTTCTTGTGATTGATCATATGTGTTTCAGTCAATAGCCTAATTACCCTGTTCAGGAAATGTACTCCCTGATCTGAAACAAGTTCCACTGGACAACCAAATCTGGTCATGATGGTATTATACAGAAACTTAGCCACACTCGAAGCCTTATTATCCCTCAATGCTACAGCTTCCACCCACTTTGTACAATAGTCTGTAGCTACCAATATGTACCTGTTCCCTGTAAACTTAGCTGCAGGCTTAAATGGACCTACAAAATCTATTCCCCATTTTTGAAAAGGTTCCAAAGCTAATATAGGATTCTGCTGCATTCTATCCTGATTCTTAGGATATCCATCCCTCTGACATTTGGAACAAGTCTTAACATACTGATGAGAATCCTTTATCACTGTAGGCCACCATAATCCAGCCTGAAAAATTTTCCTAGCTGTTATATCTCCTGCAAAATGACCTCCAGAGTCTCCCTCATGAGCTTCTTCCAAAACAGCTAATTGTTGTATATCAGGTACACATCTCCTGATTATTTGATCTACACCTTTCTTGTATAAGAAACCTCCAATGACTGAAAAATTAGCACTTCTCAATGCCAACTTCCTCCTATGATCCTTATTCATGGATTCAGGAAACATTCCCTCCAGCAAGTAGTGAAGCATTTCTTCATACCAGTTGTCAGATCTAATCATCTGAATCTGAAACAAAGCTGCATCAGGTAAATCATCTGAAACTCCTTCAGGAGATTCTCCTGAGTCAATCCTACTCAGGTAATCAGCTATTACATGATCTTTCCCAGGCCTATGAATCACCGTATAATCAAACTCCTGTAATAACAGAATCCATCTGGCCAATCTCCCTGTTAATTGAGGTTTATTCACCAAGTAAATTAATGCTTGATGGTCAACATGGATAAACACCTTGTTGCTTAGCAAATAATGCCTGAACTTCTTCAAAGCAAACACCACACCTAAGCATTCCTTTTCAGTTACAGTATAATTCCTTTCTGCTCCTGTCATGACTTTACTTGCATAATAAACTGGTCTGAACCATCCAGCCTGTTTCTCCTGCATCAAAACAGCTCCTACAGCAGTATCAGATGCATCTACAAAAATATGAAATGATAAAGTCCAATCAGGCGGCTGCATTATTGGTGCCACTTGTAACATTTTCTTCAATCTACTGAAAGCCTTTGCCTGATCTGGAGTCCACACATATTTAACCTCCTTCTTTGTAAGCTTTGTAAGAGGTATACACACATAAGACAAGTACTTCAGAAATCTGTTATGCCACTTTATCTGGCCTATAAACCTTCCCAATTCCTTCAAGTTAACTGGTGCTTTAGCTTTCTGAATAGCTGCAACTTTTCTTGGATCAATTTGAATACCTTCTTCTGAAATAATATGACCCAACAGAATACCCCTTTTAACAGCAAAAGCACACTTTGCTGGATTCAGACTAAGTCTAGCCTGTCTACACTTTTCAAAACACATCCTCAGCTGATTCAGGTGATCTGCAACCTTCCCAAAAACACTAAAATCATCCAGAAAGACTCTCATGAATGTTGTTAAGAAAGGAGCAAAAACCTCCTGTACCCATTTTTGAAATGTTGGTGGAGCATTTTTCAATCCAAACACCATGACATTACTTGCATATACACCCCACTCAGTTACAAATGCTGTTTTGTCCCTGTCTTCAGGTGCCATAAGGATCTGATTATAACCACTAAAGCCATCCAGGAAACTATACATTTGGTGACCTGCCACTGCATCTAACAGGGTATCCTGAAATGGTAATGGAAAAGGATCTGTTTCTGTGGCTGCATTAAGTTTTCTGTAGTCTACACATATCCTAAGTTTTCCATTCTTCTTTGGCACTATCACTATAGGTGATAACCATGATACCTTCTCAAGAGGGTAAATAAATCCAACTTTCAGCAGTTTATCCAATTCCTCCTTCACTGCTTTAGCATAATTAGGATTCATTCTGTATCTTTGGGATACAATAGGTACTGCATCCTCCTTTAAGTTAATCTTGTGCATACAAAACTGAGGATCAACTCCTTTCATATCAGTATAATTCCAAGCAAAAATGTCCTTAAATTCCTGTAATAACAGACCAAGATCTGTTTTAAATTGTCCTCCTACATGAACACTGACTCTAACCATCTTTGGTTCTTCCTCCGATCCCAAATTAAGATCCTGTAAATCATCCTCCTGGACCCTTGCTGTTTTTGCCATCTGTTCTTCAAAAGCTTTCTCCGCTTGAATAATCTGACGTATATGCAGCTTCTCTGCTTGTTCAAGTAATTCCTGATCCAGATTATCAAAATCAGTATCTTCAGCCTCCTCCTGAACCCGTTGCTGAACCAGTTCAGTTTGTCCACCTGTTTTAAACTGATCCAGAATTTTGACTACATCTATGTCAAAAACAGGTACTACTGATCCATTAACTTGTAAGAAAACATCTTCCTCATCATCATCTACTTCCTGAACCATGTTAATTCCCTGTGCATACAGTGCTCTAGCCTGTTTTGACAACACTACAGTGGGAACCATGTTCATCTGCACCTTCTTCTTTCCCTTCCTTATTGTAATTTTTGCTGCTCCCCAATCCTGTTTCACCTTGGCATGCTTGAACCACGGCCGTCCCAACAGAATAGGATAGGGACTATCCCCTTCATCCATTTTTAAGACCACAAAATTGACCTGATATGTCAGACCGGAAATATTTATCTGTTGATTCCTCAATATACCCAATGGTTGAATTCTTCTTTGATCTGCCATCTTCAGTTGAAAAGGCACTTCCTCTAAAACAGGTAACTTCAGCTTAACATACATGAATTCAGGCAAAATATTCACTCCTGATCCTCCATCCAATAAAGCACCTGTAATTTCCTGATCCTTATAATGAACAGTGATTTTTGGTACCTTGTAATCTACATCCTCAGGTTCAACTTGACAAGTTTCAGGCTCCTCCACCTGTTCTTTCTCTTTAGCTAGTCTTCTCAGCACCTGTCTTTTAAATTCAGGTACCAGGCTCAGAATCTGATCCATACTGACTGTGGTACTCTTCAATACTTCATCAGTCAACTCTGCTTCATGTACTTCTTGTTTATGGATCTCCTCCAGGATAGTACACTGCTTCTTTTCTACCTTCATTGGTTGCTGCTGTTGAACAGGCTGACTTTTCTGAAGTCTCTGAATCTCCTTCAGACACCCCTGTCTCACCTGTCTCTGATCCTCCCAACATTCGGGGTTTTTCACTTCTTTGCTGCCAGCTTCCCGGTACGTGCCATACTTTCCACCTGACCTTGTAACTGCCAGTACTGTGGCTGACTGATCCACCACTTCTTCCACTTCCATACATGCAGAGCAATCACATTGGACATGTAACACATTCAAATCCTCTTGCTTCTTCTTCAGGACAGGTTCTTGACCCTGACTGGATTCTTCCACAATAACTATATTAGCTTGTGGTGCCCTGTTCTGCTGATTTGCAGCTTGTGGTCTCTGATTCTCATATCTAACAATTGGGATACCTCTCTCCCCCCTGTGTTTACACCATAGAGGGCAATTTGGGCCCTGCCTGTGGTTCATTTCTCCACAGTATGTGCATGGTCCATCAGCCACATTACCATTCCCTTGTGTTGGTGGTACCCAATTATTTCTTCCTGGAAACCTTCTTGGTGGTCCCCCCATGCCTCTATTCCTTTCAGGTTGAACTTGATTTGCTGCAGGTACATTTGCTCCAGAGGCTTGTTGAGTAGGATTTGCCCTAACATTCGGATTAAACCAGCATATACTATCTGTATGTCCCGGCTTCTGACATATGGTACAATAGACCCTATCCCTCTGTTGTGGTATTGAAATTCCCAAGGTCTTCAGTGTTGCAGCAATCTGCTTATCCAGATTTCCTGTCTTCTTCTTAGACTTCCCTTTCCTGTTCTTCTCCTTTTTGTCTTTCACTTTCTTTTTCTTCTTACCCTTTTTATCTTTCTTCTTTTTTGACTCCCTGTCCTCATCCTCTGAATCTGAATCGGAATCTGAATCCGAATCTTCACTGTCTGATTCTGAATCTGAATCAGAATCCGAATCTGAATCTGAGTCTTCATCCTCTTCTGAATCACTAACATACTTCTTCTTTCTTTTTGAATCTTTGGTTCCCAGTCTCTGTTCTGCTCTTTTGGCAGCTTCCACTAACTGGTTGAATCCTCCTGCCCCACCAGGGATATCAGTACTTGCTACTGAAAATTGCAGGGACTTCCTCAAGCCTTTACAAAAATATTCCCCCAACATCTCATTGGTTGGTCTTTCAGGGGCTGCAAGTCTTCCATTCAGGTCCAGAAACTTTTGGGCAAAATCTTCCACAAGAAGCTTCCTTTGCTTCATGCTTTTGAGCTTCTTTAAAATATCAGTGGGAGTCTTCCATTTTCTGAATCTAGTCAGGAATGCAGTCTGTAATGCTTGTATAGTTGGGAAATGGGCTGCCCCATACTGCGTAAACCAGTTCATGGCCTTACCCTCCAATGTGGCAGCGAATTGTTGCTTCTTCACATCATCTCCATACAATCCTTGTAGTCCACTTGCTTCCCATTTTGTGCTAAATTGCGCTACATGGGCATCAGGGTCTTCCTTTTTGGACTTACCCTTGAATGTTGCAAACTTGACTTTCAGATTGGCTGGATTAGGGGGTTGTGCCATTGATCCTGGCTTCGGTGGTGGTATAACCCTTCTCCTAACTGGTTTCCTTGGTAATGGATTATATTGTAGCTTCCTCTTTGTCCCGATTTGCAATTGGGACAATGCTAAGGCCCCCACAAATCTGTTTCTAGCCCTGTCCACCTCTTCAGGTGACGATTGCCTGTCGGGACTATTAAATGGATCAACAGGTCCCTGACTTGTACCCGCCCCATCAGTTTGCGCCTCCTGATCAATTGTATTCCCTGTTTCTGGAATGTCCGCCTGACTACTACTATCCGTTTTCCTGTGATCCCTCTGGCTTCTCCTCTCTTGTTCTTTCTTCGCCTGTAATCTGGTATAATAGACGCCGAGTCCTTGACCCCTGTACTCTTCATACATGCATCATCAACCTATTCCAGGGACCACACTAATATTGTTTAATGAATTTCCAACTCCGTCCTAATTTCGACCATTCTTGATTGGATTGTTGTCACCAACGGAAACTCTCTGAGAATCCTCAGAAATCAAAACGCCAGAATTCACAACAATACACCATTTCTGACTTCGCTCTCTCTTTCCCTGTTTCTTGAACAATCGAAAATAACTGTCTTTCCTATCTTCTTCGTTCGCCCGAATTCCCAAGGATTGATTCGCAGGATCGCCAAGTGTTAAGGGTGAAAACTCGTAAATGAATTCCATATTACAGATTGCATTGAATTTCAGAAAACAGGAGAAGAGAGACAATAAACAGTATTACGCCTGAAATCTTTTTCACCCGACTGTATATTTTGAAAGTTTACATTCTTCATCAAAAAATAACGTCCAACAACTAACTTCCTCATGTCGTTTCATATCACTCATGACCCATACATTGACATCTTTACATATCCCCTCCATTCTATATTAAGGTTTATGAACTATTACTAATTCTAAATGCTAATGACTAAATTCTATCTTTAACAGACCTCAACTCATCTGGCACATGGACATAGGCAATGCAACCGAAAATTTTCAAATGAGAAATGTCTGGTTTCCTACCAGTATACATCTCCTCTGGCGTCATGCCATGTATTGCTGTAGTGGGAGTCCTGTTCATTATATAAACTATTGTAGCAACTACTTCAGCCCAATAATAATCTGGTAGATCTTTTTCATTTAGCATAGCCTGAGATACCTCTCCAATATGCCTGTTTTTCCTTTCTGCAAGTCCATTTTGCTATGGGGTATGACTGCATGAATATTCCTGCTTTATGCCATGCTCCTGTAGGAACCTTCCAAACTCATTTGAGAGGTACTCTCCCCCTCCATCTGACCTTAGGCATTTTATTTGCAAGCCTGTTTCTTTTTCAACCATAGCTTTAAAAGCTTTGAAGTGCCCAAACACTTCACTTTTCTTTTTCATAAAATACACCCAAACTTTTCTGCTGAAGTCATCAATAAAAGTGATAAAATAGTGATAGCCTCCAATAGATACAGCTTTAGTAGTCCACGCATCAGAGTGGATTAATTCCAATGGCTTTTTACTCTCTTGAACATGCCTAGGAAAAGGTTTCCTTGCTTGTTTCCCAAATTGACAGGCTTCACAAACCTTGTGCATTTCTGCAACCTTGAATTTAGGCAATCCTGCAATAATATTTTGGGCTTACATTGATTTAAGTCGCTGTATATTAACATGACCAATGCATTTGTGCCAGATATCAATATCTGCAACTACACCGGTCCCATGTGCAAACATTGCTGCACTCAGTTTAGGCATGTCTCCATCCAACGTAAACATCCTACCCTTCTTCTTTCCTTTTTCTATTAAGCGACTATTATTTTTCATATCCTCAACAAAGCATCCATGAGAATTAAATCTGACCTGCAAGCCCTGCTCAACCATTTGACCAACAAAAACCAGGTTCTTGGTGATGTTCGGGACATGAAATACATCAGACAGGTATTTCTTTTTCCCATCCTGCATAGACAGAGGAATTTTACCAATCTGCACAATAGGATGTTCACTATCATCACCAGTCTCCACAAATCCTGGTTTTTCCATTTTCCTTGCATCCTGCATCCATTCTGCATGACCTGTCATGTGGTTTGATGCACTTGAGTCAACATACCACACATCATTTCGTTCTTCTGCACTTGTCACAGAATTGGTCATATGCTGCACCATAAATATGTGCTCATTTTTGTCATCACCCTGTCTACTGGAAGATGCATAATTGCCTTGCTGCAACTTTCCATTCATAATGTCATTCTGCTTTTTGTAGCAGTCCTTATCCATATGACCCATTTTACCACAGTAGTAGCATTCAACATTGCTGTTTGCATTTTGGCCTCTCTACCATCCACCACGGCCTCTTTGGCTCCCCCTGCCTCTAGAGTTACCACGTCCTCCTGCATAGGACTGGTTTTCTTGAGTTTGCTACATATTCTGATTTCTACCACGGCCTGCAGATCGGCCTCCTCTACAGAGGCCTCTACCTCTTCCAGCATTTGAGTAGAAGACAGTTTCTTTTGAAGTTCCTCCTGAAGAAGATGCACCCCCATTTCTCTGCTCTTCAGAAATTAGAAGAGCAAACAACTCTTCAAAATCAGGAAAATTTTCACGGATGGCAATGGATGTCCGGAACTGTGCATAATCCTTTCCTAGACTATTCAAGGTCATAGAAACTAGATCATCATCTTCCACTGGCGACCCAATGGAAGCAAGTGCATCTGCAACTTTCTTCACCTTAATGTGATAGTCATTGATGCTCAAATTTTCTCTCTGCACATTATGCAACTCCTGTTTGAGTTGCATTTTCCTGGCTTGCGTATTTGTGTTGTACATTTTTGCCAAAGTATCCCATGCCTCCTTTGGCATACTTGCATCCTGAATATGCACAATCATAGAATCCGAAATGCTGATAGACAGCCAGTACATAACTTTTCTGGCTCTCTCATGCCATCCTTTAAATGCCTGCATTTCTTGTTGATTGGGAACATTAGGAAGAACTGGTTCTTCTTCATTTCCTGTAATGAACTCCCAATAGCCTTTTCCCATAAGGAAATTCGTCATTCTAAACTTCCATGCCTGGAAGTTGTTCTTGTCAAGCTTTTCACTGACAATCTGTGAAAGAGAATCAGACGCCATTACAAAACACTGCAAAATATTCTATCACTGCAAAAAACACAGCTTTTGCCTCACACGGGCAGATCTGCAAAACTGACGAAAGTGGTATTTGACCACACAGTCACTTCGTAGTGACAATTTTGCATCAACAGGCAACAAGGATGATTCTGCAACTCCCAATATCTCTGCACACAGGCATACGATGCAATTTCTGCGGCAACTTTTCACCGACCAGCTGTGAGCAGTGGTCGCACAGCAAAAATAGCGCCTTTTTCTGAGTGCCTGCGAAGAACTTCCGCCTTCAAAATGGGCCCCAAAATGGCCTCGAATCAGAAAAATAAAGTCACTAAGGGCTTTGCCCTTGCTCGCAGCATATATTGCCCTCTCGCCACACTGCAAAGGGCGTCTCAATCTGAGACAGTGCACTCTTGCACTTCTGGCTATGCTACCTGTAGAGATTTGCTCCCAAACTCGAAATAGGAAAGCAACACTGGTCCTCTTACCAAGACACCACGAACTTGGTTTGCTTTCTTGAGCTCTTTACCATGAACAAGGCTCTGATACCATGTGAAGGTAGTGGGAGAGAGGGAAGGAGTCTCACTTGCAGCTTTCTCACATACACAATGGGGGAATACACACAAAGGTGGAGGCTGAAAATAGTTCTCCTCTTCTTAGTTGTGTAAGCCAAAAGGAACTTAAGTACAAAGAAATAGAAGAACCCTATATGTGGGTCTCAAACCAAACTCAACTAACTAAGGTGGCATACTAACTGAGCCACAAACTAGAGTAGATAAGGATAGCTGTCATCCAGCTATTATTCGTGGGTGGTGTACCAACCGCATCTGCAGCTAACAAGTCGGTGACATAAATGCACAACGGTCACCCTGGCATATCGCGAGTGGAGCTCGATATCTCAACACTTTGTCCTCTTGTTGAATCTTTTCCTTCAGAAATCATAAACAAACAAAGGAAAGCATGAAGATGTTGAAAACTAGAGAGAGAGGTGTATGTATTGAGGGGGACAGCTTTCCATTTGAAAATTTGAAAATGGAAAGGTAGGGAGGTAGAGCAGACAAATAAGTGCATGTTTTTAAATTTGAATCTCTGACATGACGTATTCAAATTTGAATTTTAAATCTTGATTTTTTATATAATTAAACTAAAATTATAATTTTGAATTATTAAAAAATCCTCTGATAGCCTTTTTTGCTTCACGAACCATGGGACGTCAAAGGCTTAATCCCTTAAGTCCTTGATACCTCAGGGGCATCTAGACCTTAGCAAAATAAGCCCTTGATGGCTTGGGTTTCTCAAAGGCTTTTACCATTCTACTCAAGGTATCATTCCCTTTAGTTCTTGAAATCCCAAGGGCTTCAAGAACTTACCACCTTGAAGTATTCCCTTAAGATCTTAACGCCTCAGGGGCATTAAGGACTTATTACCTTAATGGCCAAGGGTGTCAATGCCTTGATGCCTTATTCCCCAAGGGAATCAACACCTTGACTCCTATTCCCTTGAGATATTGATGCCTCGAGCGCGTCAAGGGCTAATCAAATTAATCGTTTTATTAATGTGATGCATCACGTGCTTATTCCATTAAGATATCAATGCCCCATGGGCATCAACACCTTACCTCCTTATTCTCTTAAGTCCTTGGTGTCCCAGGGGCATCAAGACCTTAGCAAAATAAGCTGTTGATGGCTTGGGTTTCTCAAAGGCTTTTACCTTTCTACTGAAGGTATTATTCCGTTTAGTTCTTGAAACCCCAAGGGCATCAAGAACTTACCACCTTTAAGTATTAATGCAAATGATAAAGGGATTTTTCCCTTAACCAAGATCATGGGTCCTTGATGCCCCAGGGGCATGCTATCAATTTAATGTTTTAGTCAATGTGGAGCAACAAGGAACTATCTCCTTCATGTCCTAGGGCATCAACACCTTGACGTTGTATTCCCTTAAGATCTTGATGCCCTAGGGATGTTAAGGACTTATCACCTTAATGGCTAAGGGTGTCAATGCCTTGATGCCTTATTCCCCAAGGGCATCAACACCTTGCCTCAATATTCCATTGAGATATTGATGCCCTAGGGGCATCAAGGGCTAATCAAATTAATTGTTTTGCTAATGTGAGGTTAATGTGAAGCATCACATGCTTATTCCCTTAAGATATCAATGCCCCATGGGCATTAATATATTACCTCCTTATTCTCTTAAGTCCTTGATGCCCCAAGGGCATCAAGGCCTTAGCAAAATTAAAAAATAGATTTGGTGTGTGCTGTGCAAATTTCAATGTTTTGTGAGTTCTTTCTTGATTTACTATGTCTTGATAGGAAAGATTTCTGTTTTGGACACATCTACTTGAGCTAAAGAAATGTGTAGGGAAATTAAAATTTTCACTATGTTTGTCTTTAAAAATTCCAAGTGGGCTACTATTTTTCACATAGAGCTGCAATCATATTTCAGTCTAGTAATCCACTACTTGTTCAATGGTAATTAAAGTGTGAACTAATGTGTATGTTGTCATGCAACCTCTTCTTCATTGTTATTCTCTTCTTTGTCATCAATATGTTATTGATAAATTGCTTGCACATCATGGAATGAATTCAAATGAGAATAACAATCTTCATTAATACATAATCTATTTTCTTTGTATAGTGGTATCTCTATAAGGGAATACATTGCTTTTGTAAGTAAGTTTGGCCTAACTTTGCCTATCATCACAAAAGAAGAATTACATTCCATTTTCCTTTTGATTCCAATTATAGCAGATGATTAGTCATTAATGTATCATGGTAGGACATGTTGAAATTTAGGTGTGTCACCTATGACATTAATAATGCTTCCTTTTACTCCAAGTTACACTTCATGGCTTAGTTCTCTTATTTGAGTAAATGCAATTCTAGGGGAAACTAGCCTTTCCTCTATATCATTAAGCAATTTCACTTCTTTTATTTCGTTGTTTACATTTATTTGTGTTGGGCAAAAATATTTTAGCATTTGCTTACTTGTGATTTCTTTCTTTACTTCAAAGCAAATACGTACATTCCTTTTTTTTAAGCGTGGTATATTACATGCTCTTTTTTCTACAATTGAGATATGTATTTTTTTAGTAACATTTTTTGGCATTTGAAAAGCAAACGCTTACATGAAAACATTCATCAATAGGTGTTTGTTTTGTTGTAGTAATATATTTTTAATTGCTTTAAAACATTGTCCAAACATTTCTTTAAATGTTTTTGGATTTAATTGTTGTAGTGTTAGTATGATGCATTTTCTTTCCACACATTTCTTATCATCATCCATGCTTTTTTCAATTAAATTGATGGACAAGAAGCACAAAGATGGTGACAAGAGAGTAAACACTTTATTCATGAGATGAGAGATTTATAGGCATAATGCATACATCAAATGGCTGTTGAGATATCAAGCTCTATCCCCGACATATCTCCTGGATGACTATCATTTATGTCACCGTCTATGTTAGTTGTACTTGTGGTGTAGTTAGACTACCACGTATGTTTTTGGTTTGGGTTCACATATGAACCACGTATTCTAGGTTTTGACATATAGGGTATTTCCCTCTTCTATTGTATTGTTGTTGTGTGCAAAAGTGAAGAAAGGCTTCACCCTCCAACCTTGTGTCCTCTCTCTTTTGTGTGTTGTGAAGAAAGCTGAACTTGAGTCTCCTATCTCTCTCCCTTATTCTTTACATGGTATCAGAGCCTTGTTCGTGGTAAGGAGCTCAAGAAAGCTAGCCAAGTTTGTGGTGTCCTGGTAAGAGGACCAGTGTAGCTTTCCTATTTCGAGTTTGGGAGCAAATCTCTGCAGGCAGCACAGCCAGAAGTGCAGGAGTGCACTGCTTCAGATTGAGAGGCCCTTCGCGGTGCGGCGAGAGCGCAGTATATGCTGCGGGAAAGGGCCAAGCCCTCGGCGACTTTGTTTTTCTGATTTGAGGCCGTTTCGGGGCCCGTTTTGAAGGCGGAAGTTCTTCGCAGGCACTCAGAAAAAGGCCCTGTTTTTGCTGTGCGACCACCGCGTGGCTAGTCGGTGGAAAGGTGCCATGGAAATTGCATCGTATGCCTATGAGCAGAGATATTGGGAGTTGCAGATTCATGCCTGTTGCCTGTTGATGCAAAATCGTCACGAGGAAGTGACTGTGTGGTGAAATACCACTTTCGTCAGTGTTGCAGATTTGCCCCTGTGAGGCTCTTTGCAGAAGTTTTGCTATTTGCCCTTCTGAGGCATTTGCTGTGTTTACAGGTTGCTGTTGCAATTCGTGATTTGTAAAATGTCTGAGAATCTGTCTACCATTGTCAGTGAGAAGCTTGACAAGAACAACTTCCAAGCATGGAAGTTCAGGATGACAAACTTCTTTATGGGAAAGGGAGTTTGGGATTACATCAGTGGTGAAACTGCAGAACCAGTTTTGGGTGCTGCTCCCACTCCTGCTGAATTGAAGGCCTTTAAAGAATGGCATGAAAAAGCCAGAAAATGCCTGTATTGGCTGTCCGTTAGCATTTCAGATTCTATGATTGTGCATATACAGGATCTAGAGACGCCTAAGGAGGCATGGGATACATTGGTGAAGCTGTATAGCACAAATACCAAAGCACGAAAGATGCAGCTAAAGCAGGAGTTGCACAATGTGCAAAGGAAAAATATGAATATAAATGAGTATTCCTTGAAGGTGAAAGGCCTTGCAGATTCTCTTGCCTCCATTGGAGCACCTGTTGATGATGAGGACTTAGTGTCCGTGACCTTGAATGGTCTTGGGAAAGATTATGCACAGTTTCGGACATCCATTGGAGTCCGTGAAACATTTCCTGATTTTCAGGAACTTATTGCTCTCTTGCTGAGTGAAGAGCAAAGGAATGGTGGTTCAGCCACCTCAACTTCTCAAGAGACTGCTTTCTACTCGAATACAGGTAGAGGCAGAGGTAGAGGAAGAGGCCGTTCTGGTGGCCGTGCAGGAAATCAGAACCAACAGCAACAACAGGAAAACCAGTCCTATGGAGGAGGACGTGGTAGTTCTAGAGGCAGGGGGAGCCAAAGAGGCCATGGTTCATGGCAAAGGAACCAGCAAGTAAATAGCAGCATAGAATGCTATTATTGTGGAAAGCCTGGACACAAGGAGAATACATGCTATAAAAAGCAGAATGACATCAAAAGTGGGAAGTTGCAGCAAAGCAACTATGCATCATCAAGTGGGCATGGTGACGACAGAAATGAGCACCTTTTTGTGATGCAGCATATGGTTAACTCCATGTCAGGAGATGCTGCAGCTTGCAATGATGTTTGGTATGTTGATTCAGGTGCCTCTAACCACATGACCAGTCATGGTGAGTGGTTTCATGATGTCAGAAATTTGGATAAGCCAGGTTATGTTGAAACAGGTGATGATACTGCGCACCCAATTACGCAGGTTGGTAAAGTGCCATTGGCTATGCAGGATGGCAAAACAAAGTACTTGGCAGATGTACTTCATGTTCCAAAAATCACTAAGAACCTGGTTTCAGTTGGCCAGATGGTTGAGCAAGGTCTGCAGGTTAGATTTAATCCTGATGGATGCTTTGTTGAGGACTTGAAAAATAAGTGCCGCTTGGTTGCAAAAGGCAACAAAAATGGTAGAATGTTCACCTTGGATGTTGATATGCCTGAGGTGAAAGCTGCTATGTTTGCGCATGGGAGAGGTGTCATTGCAGATATTGAGATATGGCACAAGCGCATTGGGCACGTGAATATACAAAGGCTGAAATCTATGCAAACGAAAAACATTGTTGCAGGTTTGCCTAAATTCAGAGTTGAGGGAATGCAAAAGGTATGTGAAGCATGCCAAATGGGTAAGCAGACCAGACATGCATTTCCCAAAAATGCTAAGGTGAGCAGAAGACCTTTGGAAGTGATCCATTCAGATGTTTGGACAACCAAAGCTGCTTCTATTGGTGGATGCCATTATTATGTGACGTTTATTGATGACTACACTAGGAAGGTGTGGATTTATTTTATGAAGCACAAAAGTGAAGTGTTCAGCCATTTCAAGGCTTTTAAGGCCATGGTTGAAAAAGAGAAAGGTGTGCATATTAAAGTGCTAAGATCTGATGGAGGGGGAGAGTACTTTTCAGAAGAATTTTGTGAATATCTGAAAGAACAGGGAATTCAAAGGAAGTACTCATGCAGGTCTACCCCTCAGCAGAATGGGGTTGCAGAAAGGAAGAACAGGCATATTGCATAAGTAGGACGGGCGATCCTAAATGAGAAAAACATGCCTGATTATTTTTGGGCTGAAGCAGTAGCAACTGCTGTTTATATTATGAAAAGAACCCCCACTGCAGCTGTCCATGGCATGACGCCTGAAGAAATGTATACAGGCCAAAAACCAGATATTTCTCACTTGAAGGTATTTGGTTGCATAGCGTATGTTCATGTTCCTGATGAGAAGAGAACCAAGCTGGATCCAAAGGCAGAAAAATGCATCTTTATTGGATATGCTCAGCACCAGAAAGGGTATCGCTGTTATAACCCTTCCACTCGCAAAATGCAAGTGAGCAGAGATGTTGTTTTTGATGAAATGAGCAGCTGGTATGCACCAACTGTTATGGTAGGAGATGCAGATGTAGGAAATGGGAATGCTGCAATAAATGCAGAGCAGCAATCTCAAGCCTTGAGTGGACCCAGAGAGTCCTCTACTAGTGGATCTAATGCATGGATAGGGAGATTGAGATCTAGTGAATCGTCACATGGCAGTCCTGATAGTGTTGTGCAGGTATCACATAAGGGAAAAGAAAAAGTGGACCATGCTCCAGTGTTTGATGTGTCTGCTGGTAGCTCTCATGTTGATGGAGAGTCAAGCGGCTCTGAAATGAGCCTTGATGAGGAACTTGGGATTCCTTCTGTTGTTACACCTGGTGCAAGGAAAAGCAGGCATGATTTAAAGACGCCTGCAACTGATCCAGTTGTACGGAGGTCCACTCGTATTAAGTATCCAGTTGACAGGCTGAGATATGATGGGTATACAGCACATCACTATGCTTATATGGTCAAGGTTCTAGAAGAGCCAGAGCCCACGTGTTTTGAGGATGCAGCAGGGCATAAAAATTGGGAAGCAGCTATGGATGAAGAGATGGCTGCCTTGGATGCAAACCACACTTGGAATTTGATGCCTTTGCCTCATGATAAGAAGGCTATTGGCTGCAAGTGGGTTTACAAAGTAAAGCACAATGCTGATGGGTCTGTTAGCAGGTACAAGGCAAGATTGGTTGCCAAAGGTTTTGCACAGACATATGGAATTGACTATGAGGAAACTTTCAGCCCAGTTGCAAGGATGGCAACCGTGAGAGCAGTAATTGCTATGGCTGCTGCAAAGGGATGGTCTTTGCACTAGATGGATGTGAAAAATGCCTTCTTGCATGGTGACTTGCAGGAAGAGGTTTATATGATGCAGCCAGAAGGTTATGAGGATAAAGCACACCCCGATTTTGTATGCAGGTTGCGCAAAGCCTTGTATGGCTTAAAACAGGCGCCGAGGGCATGGTTAGACAAGATAGGGCAATATCTTGTCACTATTGGATTTCAGATTTCCAATTCAGATTTTTCACTTTATGTGAAAAGGACAAACAGAGGGATTGTGCTTATAGTCATCTATGTTGATGACTTGATTATTACAGGTGATAGTGATGCAGACATTAATGAAGTGAAGCTGCTGTTGAAGCAGAAATTTGAGATGAAGGATTTGGGAGAGCTGCGTTACTTCTTGGGCATTGAGGTTATTAGATCCCCGAGTGGGATATGGCTGTTGCAAAGGCAATACGGTTTGGACATGCTGTCCAAATATGGGATGACAGGCTGTAAGCCTATCTCTGTTCCATTGGAGCAGAATGTGAAGCTCAATGCAGAGTCAGGTGAGCTTCTTGAAGATATTACTATGTACAGGCGCATAGTAGGTAGCTTGATTTACATGACTATAACCAGACCAGATTTGAGCTATGCTGTGGGGCTGGTGAGTCAGTTTATGCAGGCACCAAGGAAGCCACATTTGGATGCGGCTAGGCGCATACTGCGGTATATGAAGTCCACATTGCATTATGGACTGTTTTATGAAGCTGGGTGTGCATTACAGGTACATGGATACACAGATGTTGACTAGGCTGGTAGTATCTCAGACAGGAGATCTACTAGTGGTTTTATGTTTTCCCTTGGGAGTGGTGCCATCAGTTGGAGCAGCAAGAAGCAGCCAACAGTTGCCTTGTCGAGCACAGAGGCTGAGTACAGGGGTGCAGCAATGGCTGCATGTGAGGTAGCTTGGTTACGGAAGCTACTTGCAGATATGGGACAGTCAGTTCATGCAGCAGTTGTCATTCATTGTGACAACATTAGCAGCATCATGCTTGCTAATAACCCAGTTTATCATGCTAGAACGAAGCACATTGAGGTGCATTATCACTTTGTGAGAGAGAAGGTTCTAGCTGGTGAGATTGATCTTGTCTATGTCAGCACTGAGGAGCAGGTGGCTGATATCTTTACGAAGGCATTGGGTACCGAGAAGCTTCGTAGATTTAGGAGCTTGCTTGGTGTACGTGAGATGGATTTGAGCTTGAGGGGGAGTGTTGAGATATCAAGCTCTATCCCCGACATATCTCCTGGATGACTATCATTTATGTCACCGTCTATGTTAGTTGTACTTGTGGTGTAGTTAGACTACCACGTATGTTTTTGGTTTGGGTTCACATATGAACCACGTATTCTAGGTTTTGACATATAGGGTATTTCCCTCTTCTATTGTATTGTTGTTGTGTGCAAAAGTGAAGAAAGGCTTCACCCTCCAACCTTGTGTCCTCTCTCTTTTGTGTGTTGTGAAGAAAGCTGAACTTGAGTCTCCTATCTCTCTCCCTTATTCTTTACAGTTAGAGAGAGGGGGCGGGGCGACGCTATGTGCGCCATCGCAGGGCGGGGGAGGGGTTAGAGAGGGGGGCGGTGGGGGGTTAGAGAGAGGGGGTGGGTGGTAGGGCGGGGGGTGGGGGGTTAGAGAGAGGGGGCGGGGCGGCGCTGTGTGCACCGCCGCGGGGCGGGGGAGGGGTTAGAGAGGGGGCGGCGGGGGTTAGAGAGGGGTGGCAGGCGACGGGGCGAGGGGTGGGGGGTGCGTGGGGGCGGGGGGTTGGGGGGTGCGCAGGGGCGGTGGCGGTGGCTCTGCGGAGCGCCGCCACGGGAGGGGGGTGGGGTGGGGTGGGGTGGTTGACCGGGGTAAGGGGGAGAGAGAGAGAGGGGGTGGGGGGGAATTAGGGGGAGAGAGGAGAGAGGGAGAGAGAGGGGGGGGGAGGGGTGGGGAGGGTGGGGTTGACAGGGGTAAGGGGGGGAGAGAATGAGGGGGAGAGAGGAGAGAGTGAGAGAGAGAGGGGGGAGGGGGGGAGAGGAGAGAGAGAGGGGGGAAAAAGAGGAGAGAGAATAGAGAGAGAGAGGGGGGAAGGGGGAGAGAGGAGAGAGAAGAGAGAGAGAGAGGGAAAAGGGGGAGAGAGGAGAGAGAAAAGAGAGAGAGGGGGGGTAGGGGGAGAGAGGAGAGAGAAAAGAGAGAGAGGGGGGGAAGGGGGAGAGAGGAGAGAGAAAGGAGAGAGAGGGGGATGAGGAGAAAATGAGAGAGAGAGAGAGTAAGGGAGGGGGGGGAAGAGAGAGATAGAGAGAGAAAGGGGGAGGGATAGAGAGAGAAAGAGAGAGAAAGGGGGAGGGATAGAGAGAGAAAGAAAGAGAGAGAGTGAAAGGGAGGTGGTGGGGGTGGTGGAGGTGGGAGGGGGAGGGGGAAGGGGGGAGGGGGAGGTGGTGGTGGAGATGGAGGGGGAGGTGGAGATGGAGGGGGGAGGGGGGAGGGGGAGGTGGAGATGGAGGGGGAGGGGGGAGGGGGAGGTGGAGATGGAGGGGGAGGGGGAGGGGGGAGGTGGAGATGGAGGGGGAGGGGGGAGGGGGAGGGGGAGGGGGAGATGAAGGGGGAGGGGGAAGGGGGAGGTGGAGGTGGAAATTGAGGGGGGAGGTGGTGGTGGAGATGGAGGGGGGAGGTGGTGGTGGAGATGGAAGGGGGGGGAAAAAAAAACACAAAAACTTGACGGACGAAAATTGAAAAGGAGGGAGAAGTGGTCACTTGAACGCTCTCCAAGTCTTTCTCGATGTAACGGGATTGTTGTGGAATAATGGACGGTGGGTGGAAGGCTAGGTTATCGCTGCGAGAAGGGCTCGAAGTCACTTACAATGCAAGGATAGGAGTAAGGGGGTGGTCAATGGAGAGGGAGGAGTGTCTTGCGTGGGGCTCGGAATGAAGAAGAGAATGGAGGCAAAAAGTGAAAGATGAAGAATGAGGGGGTGGAGTAGGTTTTTATAGGATTTGATTTTAGGTTTAGGGTTTAGGTTTAGGATTTAACCCTAAACTCTTCCCGAGCCATAACTCTTTATGGAGAGCTCGGTTTGCTTTTCTGTAAAAAGGTAAAATGATCGAAATTGCAAGCTCTACGCATCCGTGTCCACTACCTAGCCTGATTGTATATCATGTGGCTTCTATTTAAGAAATTAAGAAAATTTCTTAAGGTAGTAACCCAAGGTTGATGCTTGGGGTTGATATGTTTGGCTAGAAATGGGAAAAAAATTTTACTCTCCTTGCCCTTGAGTGTTATGTTCGTGAAAGTTCGAAGTAGTGTCTTGTTTTACACATACCTACGTATGTTTACTCACTACTTGAGACGCTAGTCTCCCTGGCAATGGTGCCAAATGTTGTCTCTTTCCTACTGCTTTCGTAGGAAGAGCTGGTTGTACTATGTTTGCAGGGTTCCGAGGCTTTTTGTCACCTACAAATATATTGGGATTGTCAGTTGTAGTATATGTGTAGCTTAGGACCTCGAGTCATGTTCCGGTGAGAGACGTAGGCTTAAGTGTGGTAAGCAAACAAAGTGCATGCATGTGTAAAAGGAATGTAAATCATCTTTGTTGAAGTAATGAAGGCTCTCGCCTTCATTGGGGGTTGTAGGGTTTAGGAGGAGTTTAAGGGTTAGAAGGAGGTTCCAGGGTTAGAAGGAGGTTCCAGGGTTCAGAAGGAGGTTCCAAGGTTCAGAAAGAGTTCCAGCATTTAGAAGGAGGTTCCAAGGTTTAGAAGGAGTCCAGGGTTAGAAGGAGGATCCAAGGTTCAGAGTAGAGTACAGGGTGGAGAACTCGTCTCCCTCGTAGATCATGGAGTTTAAGGGTTGAGGAACAAAGGGTTTAGGGGAATTCGGGACATGAAATACATCATACAGGTATTTCTTTTTCCCATCCTGCATAGACAAAGGAATTTTACCAATCTGCACAATAGGATGTGCAGTATCATCACTAGTCTCCAAAAATCCTAGTCTTTCCATTTTCCTTGCATCTTGAATCCATTCTGCATTACCTGTCATGTGGTTTGATGCACCTAAGTCAACATACCACACATCATTGCTTTCTTTTGTACGTGTCATAGAATTGGTCATGTGTTGCACCATAAACAAATGCTCATTTCTGTCATCACCCTGTCTACTAGAGGATGCATAATTGCCTTGCTGCAATTTTCCATTCATGATGTCATTCTGCTTTTTGTAGCAGTCTTTAGTGATATGACCAATTTTACCACAGTAGTAGCATTCAACATTGCAGTTTGCATTTTGGCCTCTCTGCCATCCACCACGACCTCTTTGGCCCCCCCTGCCTCTAAAGTTACCACGTCCTCCTCCATAGGACTGGTTTTCTTCAATTTGTTGCATATTCTAATTTCTGCCACGGCCTCCAGATCGGCCTACTCTACCTCTTCTAGCATTTTAGTAGAAGACAGTTTCTTTTGAAGTTCCTCTTGAAGAAGATGCACCACCATTTCTCTGCTCTTCAGAAATTAGAAGAGCAATCAACTCCCCAAAATCAGGAAAATTCTCAAGGATGGCAATGGATGTCTGGAATTGTGCATAATCCTTTCCTAGACCATTCAAGGTCACAGAAAGTAAATCATCATCTTCCACTGGCGACCCAATGGAAGCAAGTGCATCTGCAATCCTCTTCACCTTCATGTGCTAGTCATTGATGCTCATATTTTCTCTTTGCACATTATGCAACTCCTACTTGAGCTGCATTTTCCTGGCTTGTATATTTGTGCTATACATTTTTGTCAAAGTATCCCATGCCTCCTTCAGCATGCTTGTATCCTGAATATGCACAATCATAGAATCTAAAATACTGATAGATAGCCAGTACATAACTTTCCTGGCTCTCTCATGCCAGCCTTTAAATGGTTGCAACTCCTATTGATTGGGAACATTAGGAGTAACTGATTCTTGTCCAGCTCCAGTAATGAACTCTCAATAGCCTTTTCCCTTAAGGAAATTCGTCATTCTAAACTTCCATGCTGGGAAGTTGTTCTTGTTAAGCTTTTCAGTGACTATCTATGAAACAGCATCAGACGCCATTACAGAACATTGGAAAAATATTATGTCACTGCAAAAAACACAACTTCTGCCTCACAAGGGCAAATTTGCAAAACTAACGAAAGTGGTATTTGACCACATAGTCACTTCCTAGTGACGATTTTGCATGAACAGGCAATAAGAATGATTCTATCACTCCCAATATCTCTACCCACAGGCATACAATGCAATTTCTACGGCAACTTTTCACCAACTTGCAGAACAGTGGTCGCACAGCAAAAATAAGGCACCTTTGTGAGTGCCTGTGGAAAACTTCTGCCACCAAAATGGGCCCCGAAATGGCCTGAATCGAAAAAATAATGTCACCGTAGCCTTTGCCCTCACCCACAACATATACTACCCTCTTGCCACACCGCGAAGGGCGCCCCAATTTGACACAGTGTAGTCTTGCACTTTTCGGCTGTGCTACTTGCAGAGATTTTCTCCCAAACTCGAAAAAGGAAAGCAACATTGATCCTCTTACCAAGAGACCGCGAACTTGGTTTGCTTTCTTGAGCTCCTTACCATGAACCGACTTCAAGACACCGCGAACTTGGTTTGCTTTCTTGAGCTCCTTACCACGGAGCTCTGATACCATGTGAAGAGAGTGGGAGAGAAGTAAGGAGTCTCACTTGCAACTTTCTCACATACACAATGGGGGAATACACACAAAGGTGGAGGCTGAAAACAGTTTTCCTCTTCTTAGTTGTGAAAGCCAAAAAGAACTCTCTCTAAGTACAAAAGGAATAGATGAACCCTATATGTGGGTCTCAAAACAAACTCAGCTAACCTAGGTGGCATACTAACTGAGCCACTAACTAGAGTACATAAAGATAACCGTCATCCAGCTATTATTCATAGGCGGTGTACCAACCACATCTGCACCTAACAAGTCGGTGACATAAATGCACAATGGTCACCCTGGCATATCACAAGTGAAGCTCGATATCTCAACAGAGCTCCCCATGTAGGGTCCACCTATCTCAAGATCTATGCAAATGTTTGTGGCCATCTGATGATTGGACTTGCATATTTTGCACCATTTGATGTCATTTCCGTTCATCGGAGAATAAAATGCACAGTCTAGAAGGTACATATGGCAATGCCCATGCCACATCTGAAGCCCATTATTAGCCCATTGGCCATGAAATCTTGCACGCATGTGGGCAGCACCTATCTCAAGATTCATACCAATTTTGGTTGCCATGTGATGAAGGAAGCTGCATATTTTGCACTATTTGATGCCGCTTTCGTTCATTTGTGAGTAAAACACACATTCTAGAAGATACATATGGCGATCTTCATTCCACATTCAAAGCCCAATGGGAATGAAACTTTGCACACATGTGGGAACACCTATCTCAAGATCCATGCAAATTTTACTGGCCATTTGATGATGGACCCACGTATTCTATACCATTTGAGGCCATTTTCCTATATTTGTGAGTAAAATGCACATTCTAGAAGGTACTTATGGCGATCCCCATGCCTTACCCGAAACCCATTCGCTCCGAAACTTTTCACACACATGGAAACCTTCTATCTTAAGATCTATACTAATTTTAGTGGCCGTATGACTATGGGACCTATGTATTTTGCACCATTTGACACCGTTTTCCTTAATTTGTGAGTAAAATGCACATTCTAGAAGGTACATATGCCAATCCCCATGCCACATATGAAGACCAATGGCCACAAAACTTTGCACGCATGTGAAGACCACCTATCTCAAGATTTTTGAAATTTTTGGTGGCCATCTAACGATGAGACCCGAGTATTTTGTACTATTTGATGCCATTTTTCTTCATTTTTGATGAGTAAAATGCACATTTCATAAGGTATATATGGCGACCCCTATGCCACATATGAATCCCAATGGCCACAAAACTTTGTAAATGTTTGGGGACCACCTACCTCACCAATTTTGGTGGCCATGTGACAAAGGGACCCGCATATTTTCTCCATATTTTGCACCATTTGATGCCGTTTTCCTTCATTTGTGAGTAAAATGTGCATTCTAGATGCTATATATGGTGATCCCCATGCCACATCCAAAGACCAATGACCACAAAACTTTCTACACATGGGTACCACCTATCTCAATATCTATGCCAATTTTGGTTGCCATATGACAAAAGGGAACCATGCATTTGAACCATTTGATGTTGTTTTCCTTCATTAGAGACTAAAACGTATATTCTAGGAGGTACATATGGTGATTCCCATGCCACATCCAAAGCTTTATGACCACCCAACTTTGTACACATGTGGGGAGAACCTATATCAAGATTCGTGCCAATTTTGGTTGCCATCTAATGAGGGACCGATGGATTTTTAACCATTTAATGTTGTTTTTCTTCATTTCTGAGTAAAATGCACGTTTTAAGAGGCATACCACATCCAAATCCCAATTGCCATGAAACTTTGCACACATGTGGAGACCACATATCTCAAGATCCATGCAAAATTTTGTGGCTATCTAACAATGGGACTTGTATATTCTGCACCATTTGATGCCGTCAAGGTTACTCCCTTATAAGTAATGATGAATGCATTGTCTAGAGATCTTTTCCATGAGCTAATGGTTCTTGATTCATTGTGTCACATCATAATGACTATAGCTAGATAGTTTCAAGATACGATGAAGGACCTCGTTTCTAATCTACCATGTGAGATAGCAATTGCAATTTACAATTGTGCTAGACGTCCAAATCAATGGTGAATGATTCAAAAGTTTATGGTTGTAAGCTTAAAAGAACTTGCTAATTTTCTCATCAGATTCCAATTTATCATCACACGATCATGTGCATATGTACATGTGTACATTGATTCTTTAGGTATATGTAAGGGTGGAAGCTCTATGTGTGTGCATGTTTTTATGTATGTAAGCAAGCACCTCAAGATACATGAACATAGATTGCATGCACATGTACATAGAGACATATATACTCAAAGATGTCCAAAAATGAGCACACATGTGCATGTTTATGGATACACCATGCCATTGCACATAGGAAAGCACACATGTATACATGTGTCAACATATAGGAATTCATATCTACAATTATAAGAACATACATACACTTGACTTATATGTGTGTGCATACATACACAACTTATATGTCTAGACATATAAGTGCCGTTGCACATAGGAAAGCACACATGTATACATGTGTCAAAATATAGGAATTCATATCTACAATTACAAGAACATACATACATGACTTATATGTCTACACATATAGATTTCACATCTACAATTACAAGAGCATACATACGATTGACTTATATGTGTGTGCATATAGAAATTCACATCTACAATTACAAGAGCATACATTCACTTGAGTTATATGTGTGCATGTGTCACCGATTCTACCACCAATGAGTTAATCCATTTTTTAAAGTGAATCCATGACCTTAGCCTCCTCTCCCACTAAGAGGAATCAAGAATAGTTAACAAGCATCAATCAATTGATTGACTGATCGAAAGTTTGAAGCCCTCAACCTTTCCTTTACTAGTAGGTTGCTTCACATCTTGTTTGATAGCACAATGCAAACTTTCAAGAGTACGAGACAATAAGTTTGAGTCTAGGGGGCATAGTTGCTTGTGACAATGTAGAGAACTTAAAATTTACCACCTTCCTTTACTTTAGTATGACCACAAAAGTTACATTTGTAGATACTATTTTGACAAATTACATGATTAATATAGTGCTTTCCCGAATCATCTAGAAGACCTTACAATAATAATCCTCCATATTTATGTAGAGAAGCTAGTATGACCTCCTCCTTCCTTTAAAACCCACTTCATTCTATTATCAAAATTTGAAATCATATATTCATCGTGTTCACTTTAAGTACAATTCCATGAAAACTACATTAGGCATCATACACATGATTCTCAATGCATTTACTTTGGCTTTTATTTTATAGATTGTAGGTGATAGTGTGATAGGAATCCAATATTGAATTTTCCTCCTATAAGGGTTTCTAGAATGACATTAGCCATTCCTTTGTTGGAGTTGAAGTCAATTGTACATTTTGTGAAGCCTTATTTTCTATTAATCATAGATCCTAAGCTACCAAAGACCAAACTTTAGAGATAAATGTTTTGGGTAGACCATACACCTAAGGGGACTCACCTTCTTTGATTTGCACCAAGGTATTGCAATTCATTGTTGGTGATGATTAATGCATTCATGATCTCAACTTAGTACCTCCATTTGTCTTTGACCTAACATCAACTTTCCCTATAATTCCCTAGTTCTATCTTGAATTGCTACATTATTGTGTTTGAATCTTTCACCCCATCCACTTTCCCTATAATCCCCTAGTTCTATGTTGAATTGATACACTTTTGCTTTTGGATCTTTCACCCCTATGGAACCTTAATTTGAATTCTATCAATGTTTTTTATGATCCTTTTTTTCTTATGTATATTATGATAAATTGGATAAAAATTACCACCTTCAAGACACCTTACTTGCATGTACCTTATCGGAGCTCTTACTAGTAGATATAATTCCCAATCTCTTGAAGCATGCACATGGTGATTTATCACTATAGGCTACCCGTAGGACATCTAGGGGGCCTTTCCTAAAGAGTTTCCAGAAGGATGTCAAATTTTTGAACTTGCAAGTTCTAACTTCCCCTTCCAAATTTACTTACAAAGTAAGAACTTATTGAGGCATTAGTCCCACCTAGATCTAGAAAGAAACATCGACCCTAACCTCCCTCCCATGCATCCTAGCTTGAAAGTCAAGGTCTTCCACCTTAAAGGCAACAGTTTTAAGTACATGTAAGGCATCCCCTTAAATGTGATGTGACTAGGGCTAATCTACATAATAAAATTTGTGCCATGGTATGTAGAGGGTTAACTTTCATATGTAAGAGGCACAAATTGTGGTTTTAAATTTGCTATAATATCGTGGCACTAGGAAATATAAAGTGAAGAACCTTTATACAATTCCAATCAATAGTATGTGGGAACCTATAAAATGTATAATATCTCAAAGAATCTAAATTTGATTCATAATAAATTTGCAAGCCTCCACCTTGAAAGCTTGATTCAAGTCCTTTGTCTTATGTGTTGACATGTTGGATGCCATGCAAGGAGGCCTTGTGCAACCTCAACAACTCAAATGACATGTCACCAATGCATGTGTCACATCAACCAAGTGGATTTTCCACATAGATATCTTGATCTAGATATTTGGGGGATGTGTCTGCCATGTGACTGGATGGGTGCCACATTAGCAATTTGAATACTTCCACCTACATAACTCGATTTGGGGATGTGTTTACCATGGCACTACAAGGGTGCCACGTCATCAATTTGAGATATCCACCTAGATAACTTGATATACATAATTGGATGATGTGTGTGCCATGTCACTAGAAGGGGTGCCAAATCATCATTTTGCTAGATATCTCAATGTAGGTATTTGGAGCATGTGTCTACCATGTCATTGATGTATTTTGCACCATTTGATGCACTTTCCTTGCATTTGTGAGTAAAACACACATTCTAGAAGGTACATATGGCGATCCCCATGCCACACCTAACGTCCAATGACCATAAAACCTTCCATGCATGTGGGAACCACCTATTTTAAGATATGTGCCAATTTTGGTTGCCATGTGATGAAGGGACCCACGTATTTTGCACCATTTGACATTGTTTTCCTTCATTTTGCACCGTGTGACAAACTCACCCTCATATTTTGCACCATTTGACACTGTTTTCTAAAAGGTACATATGGAGCTTGTGAAGAGAGTGGGAGAGAAGTAAGGAGTCTCACTTGTAGCTTTCTCACATACACAATGGGGGAATACACACAAAGGTGGAGGCTGAAAACAATTTTCCTCTTCTTAGTTGTGAAAGCCAAAACGAACTCTCTCTAAGTATAAAAGGAATAGATGAACCCTATATGTGGGTCTCAAACCAAACTCAGCTAACCTAGGTGGCATACTAACTGAGCCACTAGCTAGAGTACATAAAGATAGCTGTCATCCAGCTATTATTCATGGGCGGTGTACCAACCGCATTTGCACCTAACAAGTCAGTGACATAAATGCATAGCGGTCACCCTGGCATATTAGAGTGGAGTTAGATATCTCAACACTTTCCCTCGAGCTCAATCCCAATTCCTACACACCAAGCAAGTCTCTGAACTTGCGCAGCTTCTTTGCACCCAAGGCCTTCGTGAATGTGTCAGCTACCTAATCCTCTGTGTTGACATAAACTAGATCAATAAAACCTACTAGAACCTTCTCCTGCACATAGTGATAATGCACCTCAATGTACTTTGTTCTAGCATGATAAACTGGGTTATTTGCCAAGTGTATACTGCACATGTTGTCACAATAAATGACAACTGGCCCACTAATGCATATCATAAAGTAGCTTACGCAACCAAGCTACCTCACATGTAGCCATTGCTGCACCCCCGTACTCAGCCTCTCTACTCGACAAGGCAACTGTAGGCTGCTTCTTACTGCTCCAAGTGACTATAGCATTCCCGAAAGAGAACACATCCACTAGTAGATCGTCTATCAGAAATACTACTAGCCCAATCAGCATCAGTGTATCCATGCAACTGTATCTGAACCCCAGTCTCATAAAATAGTCCATACTGCAATGTGGACTTCACATACCTCAATATGCATCTAGCCCCATCCAAATGCAGTTTCCTTGGAGCCTGCATAAACTGACTTGTACCAACCCAACATCATAGCTCAAATCTGGCCTGGTAATAGTCATATAAATCAAACTTTCTACTATGTGTCTGTACATAGTAGGATCTTCCAGAAGCTCACCTGCATCTACGCTCAGCTTCACATTATGCTCCAAAGGAATTGAAATAGGCTTACAGACTATCATCCCATATTTGGACAGCATGTCCAATCCATACTACCTCTGCAAGAGCCATATCCCACTTGTGGATCTAATCACCTCAATGCCCAAGAAGTAACACAGCTCTCCCAAATTCTTCATCTCAAACTTCTACTTCAATAGCATTTTCACATGAAGGATATCTTCATCACTATCACCTGTGATGATCAAGTCATCAACATAAATGACAAGCAGCATAATACCTTTCTCTATTTTTCTCACATAAAGTGAGAAATCTGTCGTGGAAATCTGAAAGCCAATAGTGACAAGATACTGTTGAGATATCGAGCTCCACTCGAGATATGCCAGGGTGACAGTTGTGTACTTATGTCACCGACTTGTTAGCTGGAGATGCGGTTGGTACACCGCCCACGAATAATAGCTGGATGACAGCTATCCTTATCTACACTAGTTCGTGGCTCAGTTAGTATGCCACCTTAGTTAGTTGAGTTTGGTTTGAGACCCACATATAGGGTTCTTCTATTTCTTTGTACTAGAGTTCTTTTGGCTTTCACAACTAAGAAGAGGAAAACTGTTTTCAGCCTCCACCTTTGTGTGTATTCCCCCATTGTGCATGTGAGAAAGCCACAAGTGAGACTCCTTCCCTCTCTCCCACAATCTTCACATGGTATCAGAGCCTTGTTCGTGGTAAGGAGCTCAAGAAAGCAAGCCAAGTTCGTGGTGTCCTGGTAAGAGGACCAGTGTTGCTTTCCTATTTCGAGTTTGGGAGCAAATCTCTGCAGGTAGCATAGCCAGAAGTGCAGGAGTGCACTGTTTCAGATTGAGACACCCTTCGCGGTGTGGCGAGAGCGCAGTATATGCTGCGGGTGAGGGCGAAGCCATCAGTGACTTTATTTTTCTGATTTGAGGCCGTTTCGGGGCCCGTATTGGAGGCGGAAGTTCTTCGTAGGCACTCAGAAAAAGGCCCTATTTTTGGCTGTGCGACCACTGCGTGGCTAGTCGGTGGAAAGGTGCCGCAGAAATTGCATCGTACGCCTATGTGCAGAGATATTAGGAGTTACAGATTCATGCCTATTGTTTGTTGATGCAAAATTGTCACTAGGAAGTGACTGTGTGGTGAGATACCACTTTCGTCAGTTTTGCAGATCTGCCCATGTGTGGCAAAAGTTGTGTTTTTTGCAGTGACAGAATATTTTGCAGTGTTTTGTAATGGCATCTGATTCCCTTTCACAGATTGTCACTGAAAAGCTTAACAAGAACAACTTCCAGGCATGGAAGTTTAGAATGACGAATTTCTTGATGGGAAAAGGCTATTGGGAATTCATTACAGGAAATGAAGAAGAACCTGTTCTTCCTAATGTTCCCAGTCAACAGGAAATGCAGGCATTCAAAGGATGGCATGAGAGAGCCAGGAAAGTTATGTACTGGCTGTCTATCAGTATTTCGGACTCCATGATTGTGCATATTCAGGATGCAAATATGCCAAAGGAGGCATGGGATACTTTGGCAAAAATGTATAGCACAAATACGCAAGCCAAGAAAATGCAACTCAAACAGGAGTTGCACAATGTGCAGAGAGAAAATTTGAGCATAAATGACTACCACATGAAAGTGAAGAAAATTGCAGATGCACTTGCTTCCATTGGGTCGCCAGTGGATGATGATGATTTGGTTTCTGTGACCTTGAATGGTCTAGGAAAGGATTATGCACAGTTCCGGACATCCATTGCCGTCCGTGAAAACTTTCCTGACTTTGAGGAGTTGATTGCTCTTCTAATTTCTGAAGAGCAGAGAAATGGGGGTGCATCTTCTTCAGTAGGAACTTCAAAAGAAACTGTCTTCTACTCAAATGCTGGCAGAGGTAGAGGTAGAGGTAGAGGAGGCCGATCTACAGGCCGTGGTAGAAATCAGAATATGCAGCAAACGCAAGAAAACTAGTCCTATGCAGGAGGACGTGGTAACTCTAGAGGCAGGGGGAGCCAAAGAGGTCGTGGTGGATGGCAGAGAAGCCAAAATGCAAACAGCAATGTTGAATGCTACTATTGTGGCAAAATGGGTCATATGGCTAACGACTGCTATAAAAAGCAGAATGACATTATGAATGGAAAATTGCAGCAAGGCAATTATGCATCCTCTAGTAGACAGGGTGATGACAGAAATGAGCATTTGTTTATGGTGCAGCATATGACAAATTCTGTAACAAGTGCAGAAGAAAGCAATGATGTGTGGTATGTTGACTCGGGTGCGTCAAACCACATGACAGGTCACACTGAATGGATGCAGGAGGCAAGAAAAATGGAAAAACCAGGATTTGTGGAGACTGGTGATGATACTGCACATCCTATTGTGCAAATTGGCAAAATTCCTTTGTCTATGCAGGATGGGAAAAAGAAATACTTGTCTGATGTATTTCATGTCCCAAACATCACCAAGAACCTAGTTTCTATTGGTCAGATGGTTGAGCAGGGCTTGCAGGTTAGATTTAATCCTCATGGATGCTTTGTTGAGGATATGAAAAATAATGGTCGCTTGATAGCAAAAGGAAAGAAGAAGGGCAGGATGTTTACGTTGGATGCAGACATGCCTGAATTGAGTGCAGCAATGTTTGCACATGGGACCGGTGTAGTTGCAGATATTGATATCTGGCACAAACGCATTGGTCATGTTAATATACAACGACTTAAATCAATGCAAGCCCAAAATATTGTTGCAGGATTGCCTAAATTCAAGGTTGCAAAAATGCACAAGATTTGTGAAGCCTATCAATTTGGGAAACAGGCAAGGAAACCTTTTCCTAGGCATTTTCAAGAGAGTAAAAAGCCATTGGAATTAATCCACTCTGATGTGTGGACTACAAAAGCTGCATCTATTGGAGGCTGTCACTATTTTGTCACATTTATTGATGACTTCAGCAGAAAACTGTGGGTGTATTTTATGAAAAAGAAAAGTGAAGTGTTTGGGCACTTCAAAGCTTTCAAAGCTATGGTTGAAAAAGAAACAGGCCTGCAAATAAAATGCCTAAGGTCAGATGGAGGGGGAGAGTACCTCTCAAATGAGTTTGCAAGGTTCTTGCAGGAGCATGGTATAAAGCAGCAATATTCATGCAGTCATACCCCACAGCAAAATGGAATTGCAGAAAGAAAAAACAGGCATATTGGAGAGGTATCTCGGACTATGCTAAATGAAAAAGATCTACCAGATTATTATTGGGCTGAAGCAGTTGCTACAGCAGTCTATATAATGAACAGGAATCCCACTGCAGCAATACATGGCATGACGCCAGAGGAGATGTATACTGGTAGGAAACCAGATATTTCTCATTTGAAGATTTTTTGTTGCATTGCCTATGTCCATGTGCCAGATGAGTTGAGGTCCAAGTTGGATCCAAAAGCTGAGAAGTGCATCTTTATTGGTTATTCTCTGCAGCAGAAAGGGTATAGATGCTATAACCCTTCTACACGTAAGTTCACAGTGAGCAGAGATGTTGTTTTTGATGAGATGAGCAACTGGTATAAACCAGTAAATGTGATGATTGATGTAGATGCACAAAATGGTAATGCTGCACAGAATGCACAGCAGCAATCACAAAATATCAATGGACCTGGAGTGTCCTCTACCAGTGGTTCACATACTTCACCATGGACAAGCAGATTGAGATCAGGAGAATCCCCTCTAAGCAATGCAGATAGTGCAGGTATCACGAAAAGGAAAAGAGAAGGTAGATCAGCCCATGTTTGATGTGAATGCAGGTCACTCTTGTGTGGATGGTGAATCCAGTGGTTCAGAACAGAGCATTGATGATGAGTTGGGTATTCCTTCTGTTGTTACACCTAAAGTAAGGAAGACCAAGGATGTTTTGAGAGCACCTGGAAGTGAGCCTATTTTGCGCAGGTCTACCAGGGTTAGGTATCCTCTGGATAGGCTGAAATATGATGGATTTACAGCCATTCACTATGCCTATATGGTCAAAGTGATACAGGAACCAGAACCCACTTCTTTTGAGCAAGCCATGGGAAATGAAAAATGGAAGAAAGCCATGGATGAAGAAATGGATGCCTTGGATGCTAATGCTACATGGGAATTGGTGCCTTTTCCTAAAGGCAAGAATGCAATTGGCTGTAAGTGGGTTTATAAGATCAAGCACAATGCAGATGGTTCTGTGGATAGATACAAGGCAAGATTAGTTGTCAAGGGGTATGCACAGACATATGGCATTGATTATGAAGAAACTTTCAGCCCGGTTGCAAGGATGGCAACCGTAAGAGCAGCCATTGCTATGGCTGCATCAAAGGGATGGTCTTTACATCAGATGGATGTAAAGAATGCCTTCTTGCATGGTGATTTGCAAGAAGAGGTCTTTATGGAGCAGCCAGTAGGTTATGTTCATGCTACTCATCCTGAGCTTGTTTGCAGGCTGAAGAAAGCCTTGTATGGCTTGAAGCAAGCACCTAGAGCATGGTCTGACAAGATAGGATAGTATCTTGTCACTATTGGCTTTCAGATTTCCAAGGCAGATTTCTCACTCTATGTGAGAAAAACAGAAAAAGGGATTATGCTGCTGGTCATTTATGTTGATGATTTGATCATCACAGGTGATAGTGATGAAGATATCCTTCATGTGAAAATGCTACTGAGGCAGAAGTTTGAGATGAAGGATTTGGGAGAGCTGTGTTATTTCTTGGGCATTGAGGTGATTAGATCACCAAGTGGGATACAGCTCTTGCAGAGGCAGTATGGATTGGACATGCTGTCCAAATATGGGATGACAGGCTGTAAGCCTATTTCAGTTCCTTTGGAGCAGAATGTGAAGCTGAGCACAGATGCAGGTGAGCTTCTGGAAGACCCTACTATGTACAGACGCATAGTAGGAAGTTTGATTTACATGACTATTACCAGGCCAAATTTGAGCTATGCTGTTGGGTTGGTAAGTCAGTTTATGCAAGCTCCAAGGAAACCGCATTTGGATGCGGCTAGATGCATACTCAGGTATGTGAAGTCCACATTGCAGTATGGACTATTTTATGAGGCTGGGGTTCGGATACAGTTGCATGGATACACTGATGCTGATTGGGCTGGTAGTATTTCTGATAGACGATCTACCAATGGATATGTGTTTTCTTTTGGGAGTGCTGCAGTCACTTGGAGCAGCAAGAAACAGCCTACAGTTGCCTTGTCAAGCACAGAGGCTGAGTACAGGGGTGCAGCAATGGCTGCATGTGAGGTAGCTTGGTTGCATAAGCTACTCTATGATATGCATCAGTCTACAGATGGGCCGGTTGTCATTTATTGCGACAACATGAGTAGTATACATTTGGCAAAGAACCCAGTCTTTCATGCCAGAACAAAGCACATTGAGGTGCATTATCACTATGTGCGGGAGAAGGTTTTACTAGGTCTTATTGATCTAGTTTATGTCAGCACAGAGGACCAGGTAGCTGACATATTCACGAAAGCATTGGGCGCAGAGAAGCTGCGCAAGTTCAGAGACCTGCTTGGTGTGCAGGATTTGGGATTGAGCTCGAGGGGGAGTGTTGAGATATCGAGCTCCACTCGAGATATGCCAGGGTGACCGTTGTGTACTTATGTCACCGACTTGTTAGCTGGAGATGCGGTTGGTACACCGCCCATGAATAATAGCTGGATGATAGCTATCCTTATCTACACTAGTTCGTGGCTCAGTTAGTATGCCACCTTAGTTAGTTGATTTTGGTTTGAGACCCACATATAGGGTTCTTCTATTTCTTTGTACTAGAGTTCTCTTGGCTTTCACAACTAAGAAGAGGAAAACTGTTTTCAGCCTCCACCTTTGTGTGTATTCCCCCATTGTGCATGTGAGAAAGCCGCAAGTGAGACTCCTTCCCTCTCTCCCATAATCGTCACAGATACTATCCTATCTTGTTAGACCATGCTTTGGGTGCTTGCTTCAAGCCATACAAGGCTTTCTTCAACCTACAAACAAACTCAGGATGAACAGCATGCACATAACCTGGTGGCTGCTCCATATAGACCTCTTCTTGCAAATCACCATGCAAGAAGGCATTCTTTACATCCATCTGATGTAAAGACCATCCCTTTGATGCAGCCATAGCAATGACTGCTCTTACAGTTGCCATCCTTGCAACCGGATTGAATGTTTCTTCATAATCAATGCCATATGTCTATGCATACCCCTGGATAACTAATCTTGCCTTGTATCTGCTCACAGAACCATCTGCATTCTGCTTCACCTTATAGACCCACTTGCAACCAATTGCATTCTTGTCTTTAGGCAAAGGCACCAATTCCCATGTAGCATTTGCTTCCAAGGCATCCATTTCTTCATCCATGGCTTTCTCCCATTTTTCTTTACCCATGGCTTGCTCAAAAGAAGTGGGTTCTGGTTCATGTATCACTTTGACCATATAGGCATAGTGAATGGCTGTAAATCCATCATATTTCAACCTATCCACAGGATACTTAAATCTGGTAGACCTGCGCAAAGTAGACTCAGTACCAGGTGCTCTTAAAACATCCCTTGTCTTCCTTACTCCAGGTGTAACAATAGAAGGAATACCCAACTCATCATTAAGGCTCTGTTCTGAGCCACTGGATTCACCATCCACATAAGAGTGACCTGCATTCATATCAACCATGGGCTGATCTACTTTCTCTTTTTCCTTTCGTGATACTCGCATACCACTATCTGCATTGCTTTGAGGAGATTCTTCTTATCTCAATCTACGTGTCCATGGTGAAGTATGTGAACCATTGCTAGAGGACACTACAGGTCCACTAATATTTTGTGATTGCTGTTGTGAATTCTGTGCAGCATTACCATTTTGTGCATCTACATCATCAATCACATTTACTGGTTTATACCAGCTGCTCATCTCAAAAAAAACATCTCTGCTCACTGTAAACTTATGAGTAGAAGGGTTATAGCATCTATACCATTTTTGCTACAGAGAATAACCAATAAAGATGTACTTCTCAGCTTTTGGATCTAACTTGGATCTGAACTCATCTGGCACATGAACATAGGCAATGCAACCAAAAACTTTCAAATGAGAAATATTTGGTTTCCTACCAGTACACCTCTCCTCTGGCATCATGTCATGTATTGCTCCAGTGGGAGTCCTGTTCATTATGTAGACTACTGTAGCAACTGCTTCATCCCAATAATAATCTAGTAGGACCTTTTCGTTGAGCATGGCATGAGATACCTCCCTAATATGCCTGTTTTTCCTTTCTACAAGTCCATTTTGCTGTGGGGTATGACTGCATGAATATTACTACTTTATGCCATGCTCCTGCAGGAACCTTGCAAACTCATTTGAGAGGTACTCTCCCCCTCCATCTGACCTTAGGCATTTTATTTGTAGGCCTGTTTCTTTCTCAACCATAGCTTTAAAAGCTTTGAAATGCCCAAACACTTCACTTTTCTTTTTCATAAAATACATCCAAACTTTTCTGCTGTAGTCATTAATAAAAGTGACAAAATAATGATAGCCTCAATAGATGTAGCTTTAGTAGTCCACACATAAGAATGCATTAATTCCAATGGCCTCTTACTCTCTTGAACATGTCTAGGAAATGGTTTCCTGCCTATTTTCCAAATTGACAGGCTTCACATACCTTATGCATTTCTGCAACCTTGAACTTAGGCAATCCTACAACAATATTTTGGGCCTACATTAATTTAAGTCGTTGTACATTAACATGACCAATGCGTTTATGCCAGATATCAATATCTGCAACTACACCGGTCCCATGTGCAAACATTGCTGCACTCAATTTAGGCATGTCTGCATCTAACGTAAACATCATGCCCTTCTTCTTCCCTTTTGCTATCAAGCGACCTTTATTTTTTATATCCTCAACAAAGCATCCATGAGGATTAAATCTGACCTACAATTCTTGCTCAACCATTTTTCTGCATGACCTGTCATGTGGTTTGACGCACCTGAGTTAACATACCACACGTCATTGCTTTCTTCTATACTTGTCACAGAATTGGTCATGTGTTGCACCATAAACAAATGCTCATTTCTGTCATCACCCTGTCTACTAGAGAATGCATAATTGCCTTGCTGCAATTTTCCATTCATGATGTCATTCTGCTTTTTGTAGCAGTCTTTAGTGATATGACCAATTTTACCACAGTAGTAGCATTCAACATTGCAGTTTGCATTTTGGCCTCTCTGCCATCCACCACGACCTCTTTGGCCCCCCCTGCCCCTAAAGTTACCACGTCCTGCTCCATAGGACTGGTTTTCTTCAATTTGTTGCATATTCTAATTTCTGCCACGGCCTCCAGATCGGCCTGCTCTACCTCTTCTAGCATTTTAGTAGAAGACAGTTTCTTTTGAAGTTCCTCCTGAAGAAGATGCACCACCATTTCTCTGCTCTTCAGAAATTAGAAGAGCAATCAACTCCCCAAAATCGGAAAAATTCTCACGGACGGAAATGGATGTTCGAAACTGTGCATAATCCTTTCCTAGACCATTCAAGGTCACAGAAACTAAATCATCATCTTCCACTGGCAACCCAATGGAAACAAGTGCATCTGCAATCCTCTTCACCTTCATGTGCTAGTCATTGATGCTCATATTTTCTCTCTGCACATTATGCAACTTCTGCTTGAGTTGCATTTTCCTGGCTTGCGTATTTGTACTATACATTTTTGTTAAAGTATCCCATGCCTCCTTCGGTGTGCTTGCATCCTGAATATGCACAATCATAGAATCTGAAATATTGATAGACAGCCAGTACATAGCTTTCCTGGCTCTTTCATTCCAGCCTTTAGATGCTTGCAACTCCTGTTGATTGGGAACATTAGGAATAACAGGTTCTTGTTCAGCTCTAATAATGAACTCCCAATAGCCTTTTCTCTTAAGGAAATTCGTCATTCTAAACTTCCATGCTGGGAAGTTGTTCTTGTCAAGCTTTTCAATGACTATCTATGAAAGAGCATCAAACGCCATTACAGAACACTGCAAAAATATTCTGTCACTACAAAAAAGACAACTGCCTCACAAGGGCAAATTTGCAAAACTAACGAAAGTGGTATTTGACCACACAGTCACTTCCTAGTGACGATTTTGCATCAACATGCAATAAGAATGATTTTGTCACTCCCAATATCTATGCACACATGCATACAATGCAATTTTTGCGATAATTTTTCATTGACCTACAGAACAATGCTCGCACAGCAAAAACAGGGCACCTTTCTGAGTGCCTGCCGAAAACTTCCACCACCAAAACGGGCCTCGAAATGGCCTCGAATCAAAAAAATAATGTCACCCTGGGCTTTGCCCTTACCCGCGGCATATACTACCCTCTTGCCACATCGCGAAGGGTGTCCCAATCTGAGATAGTGCACTCTTGCACTTTCCAGCTGTGCTACCTGCAGAGATTTTCTCCCAAACTCAAAAAAGGAAAGCAACACTGATCCTCTTACCAAGACACCATGAACTTGGTTTGCTTTCTTGAGCTACTTATTACAACCCGCGTTCAAGACACCACGAACTTGGTTTGCTTTCTTGAGCTCCTTACCACGAACCGAGCTCTGATACCGTGTGAAGAGAGTGGGAGAGAAGTAAGGAGTCTCACTTACAGCTTTCTCACATACACAATGGGGGAATATACACAAAGGTGGAGGCTGAAAACAGTTTTCCTCTTCTTAGTTGTGAAAGCCAAAAAGAACTCTCTCTAAGTACAAAAGGAATAGATGAACCCTATATGTGGGTCTCAAACCAAACTCAGCTAACCTAGGTGGCATACTAACTGAGCCACTAACTAGAATACATAAAGATAGCTGTCATCCAGCTATTATTCATGGGCGGTGTACCAACCGCATGTGCACCTAACAAGTCGGTGACATAAATGCACAGTGGTCACCCTGGCATATCACGAGTGGAGCTCAATATCTCAATAGAGCTCCCCATGATTCCAATGGCCACGAAACTTTAACCCATGTGGGGACCACCTATCTCAAGATCTATGCAATGTTGAGATATCAAGCTCTACCCCCGATATATCTCCTGGATGACTATCATTTATGTCACCGCCTATGTTAGTTGTACTCGTGGTGTAGTTAGACTACCACGTATGTTTTTGGTTTGGGTTCACATATGAACCACGTATTCTAGGTTTTGACATATAGGGTATTTCCCTCTTCTATTGTATTGTTGTGTTGTGCAAAAGTGAAGAAAGGCTTCACCCTCCAACCTTGTGTCCTCTCTCTTTTGTGTGTTGTGAAGAAAGCTGCACTTGAGTCTCCTATCTCTCTCCCTCATTCTTTACATGGTATCAGAGCCTTGTTCGTGGTAAGGAGCTCAAGAAAGCAAGCCAAGTTTGTGGTGTCCTGGTAAGAGGACCAGTGTTGCTTTCCTATTTCGAGTTTGGGAGCAAATCTTTGCAGGTAGCACAGCCAGAAGTACAGGAGTGCACTGTTTCAGATTGAGAGGCCCTTCATGGTGTGGCGAGAGCGCAGTATATGCTGCGGGTAAGGGCGAAGCCCTTAGTGACTTTATTTTTTTGATTTGAGGCCGTTTCGGGGCCCGTTTTGAAGGCGGAAGTTCTTCGCAGGCACTCAGAAAAAGACCCTGTTTTTCGTTGTGTGACCACTGCGCGGCTAGTCGGTGGAAAGGTGCCACAGAAATTGCATCGTATGCCTGTGTGCAGAGATATTGGGAGTTGCAGATTCATGCCTGTTGCCTGTTGATGCAAAATCGTCACTAGGAAGTGACTGTGTGGTGAAATACCACTTTCGTCAGTGTTGTAGATCTGCCCCTGTGAGGCTTTTTGCAGAAGTTTTGCTATTTGCCCTTGTGAGGCATTTGCTATGTTTACAAGTTGCTGTTGCAATTCGGGATTTGTAAAATGTCCGAAAAATGTCTACCATTGTCAGTGAGAAACTTGACAAGAACAACTTCCAAGCATGGAAGTTCAGGATGACAAACTTCCTCATGGGAAAGGGAGTTTGGGAGTACATCAGTGGTGAAACTGTAGAACCAGTTTTAGGTGCTGCTCCCACTCCTGCGGAATTGAAGGTCTTTAAAGAATGGCATGAAAAAGCCAGAAAATGCTTGTATTGGCTGTCTGTTAGCATTTCAGATTCTATGATTGTGCATACGCATATACAGGATGTAGAGACACCTAAGGAGGCATGGGATACATTAGTGAAGCTGTATAGCACAAATACCAAAGCACGAAAGATGCAGCTAAAGCAGGAGTTGCACAATGTGCAAAGGAAAAATATGAATATAAATGAGTATTCCTTGAAGGTGAAAGGCCTTGCAGATTCTCTTGCCTCCATTGGAGCACCTGTTGATGATGAGGACTTAGTGTCCGTGACCTTGAATGGTCTTGGGAAAGATTATGCACAGTTTCGGACATCCATTGGAGTCCGTGAAACATTTCCTGATTTTCAGGAACTTATTGCTCTCTTGCTGAGTGAAGAGCAAAGGAATGGTGGTTCAGCCACCTCAACTTCTCAAGAGACTGCTTTCTACTTGAATACAGGTAGAGGCAGGGGTAGAGGAAGAGGCCGTTTTGGTGGCCGTGCAGGAAATCAGAACCAGCAGCAACAACAGGAAAACCAGTCCTATGGAGGGGGACGTGGTAGTTCTAGAGGCAGGGGGAGCCAAAGAGGCCGTGGTTCATGGCAAAGGAACCAGCAAGTAAATAGCAGCCCAGAATGCTATTATTGTGGAGAATACATGCTATAAAAAGCAAAATGACATCAAAAGTGGGAAGTTGCAGCAAAGCAACTATGCATCATCAAGTGGGCATGGTGACGATAGAAATGAGCACCTTTTTGTGATGCAGCATATGGTTAACTCCATGTCAGGAGATGATGCAGCTTGCAATGATGTTTGGTATGTTGATTTAGGTGCCTCTAACCACATGACCAGTCATGGTGAGTGGTTTCATGATGTTAGAAATTTGGATAAGCCAGGTTATGTTGAAACAGGTGATGATACTGCGCACCCAATTACGCAGGTTGGTAAAGTGCCATCGGCTATGCAGGATGGCAAAACGAAGTACTTGGCAGATGTACTTCATGTTCCAAAAATCACTAAGAACCTGGTTTCAGTTGGCCAGATGGTTGAGCAAGGTCTGCAGGTTAGATTTAATCCTGATGGATGCTTTGTTGAGGACTTGAAAAATAAGTGCCGCTTGGTTGCAAAAGGCAACAAAAATGGCAGAATGTTCACCTTGGATGTTGATATGCCTGAGGTGAAAGCCGCTATGTTTGCGCATGGGAGAGGTGTCATTGCAGATATTGAGATATGGCACAAGCGCATTGGGCACGTGAATATACAAAGGCTGAAATCTATGCAAACGAAAAACATTGTTGCAGGTTTGCCTAAATTTAGAGTTGAGGGAATGCAAAAGGTATGTGAAGCATGCCAAATGGGTAAGCAGGCCAGACATGCATTTCCCAAAAATGCTAAGGTGAGCAGAAGACCTTTGGAAGTGATCCATTCAGATGTTTGGACAACCAAAGCTGCTTCTATTGGTGGTGCCATTATTATGTGACGTTTATTGATGACTACACTAGGAAGGTGTGGATTTATTTTATGAAGCACAAAAGTGAAGTGTTCAGCCATTTCAAGGCTTTTAAGGCCATGGTTGAAAAAGAGAAAGGTGTGCATATTAAAGTGCTAAGATCTGATGGAGGGGGAGAGTACTTTTCAGAAGAATTTTGTGAATATCTGAAAGAACAGGGAATTCAAAGGAAGTACTCATGCAGGTCTACCCCTCAGCAGAATGGGGTTGCAGAAAGGAAGAACAGGCATATTGCAGAAGTAGGACGGGCGATCCTAAATGAGAAAAACATGCCTGATTATTTTTGGGCTGAAGCAGTAGCAACTGCTGTTTATATTATGAACAGAACCCCCACTGCAGCTGTCCATGGCATGATGCCTGAAGAAATGTATACAGGCCAAAAACCAGATATTTCTCACCTGAAGGTATTTGGTTGCATAGCTTATGTTCATGTTCCTGATGAGAAGAGAACAAAGCTGGATCCAAAGGCAGAAAAATGCATCTTTATTGGATATGCTCTACACTAGAAAGGGTATCGCTATTATAACCCTTCCACCCACAAAATGCAAGTGAGCAGAGATGTTGTTTTTGATGAAATGAGCAGCTGGTATGTGTGGGGTTAAAGGTCACTGTGCCTTAACCCCAGTTATGTACAATACTCAAACACATATATAAATGAATGAAAAAGAAGATTAGGGTGGTTCTGCACCCACCAAAACTTGTGTGGCTCTTTGTCTCTCTCTCTCGCTCTCTCTCCCTCTTCTGTTCTTGCTTCTGTTGAGAGCACTCTCAACTGGTATCAGAGCCCGGGTGATCTAGCTGAGCGTGCGTGAATGCTTGAAGCTCAGCAGCTCTGTGGGAGGAAGGAGAAGCTTTGTGGGTGACTTTACTTGCATCCGAGTGTGCAGAGACCTTGGAGGAACCTTTGGAAAAGTCACTTTGGCTTTGCGAAGTGGTTTTGAGAGCCTGTTAAGAGCTTTCAAAGAAAAAGTCGTTTTTTGAGCTTTTCCCTGTTCCGTTCGATGACAGAGACTCCGTATTGACTTGTGGAGGCAACTATTGCTTGCTTTTGGTGTCCACATTACTTCAGGAGCTTGGAAACACCTTCATTCTTGAATCTGAGATCATTTCAGTGGATTTCTGACTCACTGTGTCAATTCCTGCGTTTTTTGCCCGGGTGTTGGAACTCAAGTTTGGAGCAACCATTTGCAGATCTGTCAGTTCCGGTGGACTCAGAAGGTCCTAAAACTTCTATGTTGCTCATCATTCGCACTCTGGTGGAGTTTACAGATAGCTCTGTTTCCAAAAACGTTTTTTCAGTCCATGTGTTGGACCCAGTGATTGAGACCACGGTTTCCAAAACCGTCTGTCCCATTGCGTTTCGGACGCCCAAAAACCCCTACCTATCAGTTCTTGTATGATTCGGTGGAGGATTTTCAGAGTTATAAATCTCTGTGTATTCGATTTCGTCTCTCTATTATGCATTTTTCATGCTAAGATTTTGAAACCTTAGATTTATGCCACATGGCAGTGGATAAGTGTTGACTCCCATTTCTCACTCATCGGTTGGGATTTTGGAGTTCTGGCAGAAGAGAGATATTTGCAGATTTTCTTGCTGAGTCCGATTATGCAATGGCGCCCATGTTTTGAAGCATCTCAGGTCCTATTTTCAGTAGCGCTCATTACCGTGGGACTATAATTTCTTGAGCATACCTTATGCAAATCACTCTGGTTGTAGTTTGAGCAGTGTGCGCTCATTCGTGGTGTGCATTGGGTTGCAGTGGATGATTTATAGGCCATTTGGATGCATTGCGGTCCTTGTTGGATGCGCTGATAGGCCCAAATTGCCTTGTGGGATGCTATTTTTATGGACGCTTTGCACATGGATGCTATTTTAAGCTGAGGGACAGCTTTGACACATTGCAGGTGATGCACTGATAATGCTATGCTCTCTTGGATGAGACATTATTGATGCATATGCCAGTGGACAGTGTTTATGCTTGAGTCATTTGGCACTTATTGGCATTTTTTTTGGGCCAGATTTGCTCATATGGATGCATAGTATATGCACATGAGTCAGTTGCTTTGAGTTTTGAGTTTTGGTGATATTTCACTCTATTGTGGCATACACATTTGGGTGCACCTGGTATTTGGTGTGATTCTCTCCTGCAGGCACTAGCATTTGGGATTTTGCTTTATTTGCATCATGGCAGCCTCTTCCATGTCTGAAAAGGAGTTTTTCAGCATTAAAAAGTTTGATGGGACAAACTTTTCTTTGTGGAAAGAACAGATAAGGGATGTGCTTATTCAAAAGAAGCAGATTAAACCCTTGGCAGGGATTGAAGCTAAGCCTACAAATATGTATGAGGATGATTGGAATGAGTTGGATGCATTAGCAAAGTCTACTATTAGACTTCATCTTGCAGAGTCAGTTTATTTCACAGTAGTAAATGAGCAGACTATGGAAGATTTGTGGAAGAAACTGTGTGCTACTTATGAAAAGGAAACTGCCTCTAATAAAGTTTACCTCATGAAGAGGTTGTTTGAGCTGCAGATGAAGGAAGGGGTCTCCATTGCTTCTCACTTGAATGAATTCAATATTATTTTCAGCCAGCTTCAGGCTCAGAAAATGAATTTTGATGCGGAGACTAAGGCAATATTTCTCTTATGTTCATTGCCATCCTCATGGGATACCTTCCGTACAGCTGTCAGTAACTCTGCACCTGGTGGAGTACTGAAATTTGATGATGTTGTGGGTAGCTTGTTGGCCGAGGAGATTAGACGGAAGTCTATGGATGGCAACAAGCAGGATGCAGCCTTAAATGTGCAAAGGGGCAGATCACAGTTCAGGGGGAAGTCCCAAGAAAGAGGGAAGTCTCGTAGCAAATCCAGGGCACGGAACATTGAGTGTTACCATTGTGGCAAGAAGGGCCATATGAAAAAGGATTGCTACAAGCTGAAAAGAGAGCAAAAGGATAAGAAAAAGAATGCAAATTGGGGTGCAAATCAAAAGGAAGAGAGTCCAAGGGAGGACAAAGGAAAAGTGAAGATGGAGGAGATCAATGTAGTCACACGTGATAGTGACAATGATGTTCTCTTCATGTCTAGTTTATCTGCAGAGTTGCTTACCACTTTAGATGATGCATATTCCCAGGATTGGATTTTGGATTCTGGTGCTTCATTCCATGTTACTCCCCATAGGGAATGGTTCTCCACTTATGATAGTGGAAAGACAGGTTGTGTGCATCTTGGAAATGACTATGCATGTGACATAGTGGGAGCAGGTGACATAAAGTTTTCTTTTGCAAATGGGTCTGCATTTGTTTTGAAACATGTGAGACATGTGCCTAAGCTGACCAAGAGTCTTATTTTAGTGGGTCAGCTAGATGATACTGGTTTTCACACCACTTTTGGCTTTCAAAGTTGGAAAATTCAAAAGGTCTCTATGCTTTTGGCTAGGGGTTCCAAGTGTGGGACTTTATATCCCTTACATGTATCAGGGGTATTTGATCATGTTGTTGCAATAACCGAGCAGCCAAGCACTTCTTTGTGGCATTGCAGGTTGGGGCACATGAGCCAGAATGGAATGAAACTCTTATGCCGTTTGGGTTATGTACCGCATTTGAGTTTCTCTGATTTTGAATTTTGTGAGCATTGTCTCTATGGGAAGCAGACTAAATCAGACCATAAAAGAAGGGGAAAGAAAGAGTTTGAAATGCTTGATTTGGTGCATTCAGACGTATGTGGTCCCATGCCTACACGGTCATTAGGCGGGGCTGAATACTATGTGACATTCATTGATGATGCAACCAGGAAAGTGTGGGCTTATGCTATAGCTCGGAAGAGTGATGTGTTCCAGGTATTTCAGAAATGGCTGGCCTTGGTTGAGAATCAGTCAGGTAGAACGCTTAAATGCCTACGGACTGACAATGGTGGAGAGTATCTCTCTCATGACTTTCAGCATTTCTGTGATACACGTGGGATTAAGAGGGAGCTCACATCCCCTCGTACTCCAGAGCAAAATCCAGTTGTAGAAAAGATGAACCGTACCATTCAAGAAAGGTTGCAATGCATGCTTTCCAATGCAAGTCTTTCTGGTGGTTTTTGGGCTGAGGCAATGAAGACTGCAGTGCATGTGATCAATAGATCACCTAGTAAGAGTTTGGATGGTGGTATTCCTGAAGAGGCATGGAGTGGCAAGAAGCCCTCTTACTCTCATTTGCATATATTTGGGTGTGAGGCATATGCACATGTGCCAAAAGAGCTTCGAAAGAAGCTAGATCCTAAGTCTAGGAAATGCATCTTTCTGGGTTATGGTGAAAGTGGAGAGATGGGCTATCGTCTCTGGGATCCAGAAGCAAAGAAGATCATACGCAGCCATGATGTGGTCTTCAATGAGAAGAAGATGCATAAGGCACCCATGAGGGATGTGGAAATGAGGAGAATCACTTTCCAGGATTCTTTAGGCATGTGTAAGGGTGGAAGCTCTATGTGGGTGCATGTTTTTAGGTATGTAAGCAAGCACCTCAAGATACATGAACATAGATTGCATGCACATGTACATAGAGACATATATACTCAAAGATGTCCAAAAATGAGCACACATGTGCATGTCTATAGATATACCATGCCATTGCACATAGGAAAGCACACATGTATACATGTTTCGACGTATAGGAATTCATATCTACAATTATAAGAACATACATACACTTGACTTATATGTGTGTGCATACATACACAACTTATATGTCTAGACATATAAGTGCCATTGCACATAGGAAAGCACACATGTATACATGTGTCAACATATAGGAATTCATATCTACAATTACAAGAACATACATACACGACTTATATGTCTACACATATAGATTTCACATCTACAATTACAAGAGCATACATATGATTGACTTATATGTGTGTGCATATAGGAATTCACATCTACAAGTTAATCCATTTTTTAAAGTGAATCCTTGACCTTAGCCTCCTCTCCCACTAAGAGGAATCAAGAATAGTTAACAAGCATCAATCAATTGATTGATTGATCGAAAGTTTGAAGCCCTCAACCTTTCCTTTACTAGTAGGTTGCTTCACATCTTGTTTGATAGCACAATGCAAACTTTCAAGAGTACGAGACAATAACTTTGAGTCTAGGGGGCATAGTTGCTTGTGACAATGTAGAGAACTTAAAATTTACCACCTTCCTTTACTTTAGTATGACCACAAAAGTTACATTTGTAGATACTATTTTGACAAATTACATGATTAATATAGTGCTTTCCCGAATCATCTAGAAGACCTTACAATAATAATCCTCCATATTTATGTAGAGAAGCTAGTATGACCTCCTCCTTCCTTTAAAACCCACTTCATTCTATCATCAAAATTTGAAATCATACATTCATCGTGTTCACTTTAGGCATCATACACATGATTCTCAATGCATTTACTTTGGCTTTTATTTCAGTACAATTCCATGAAAACTACATTAGGCATCATACACATGATTCTCAATGCATTTACTTTGGCTTTTATTTTATAGATTGTAGGTGATAGTGTGATAGGAATCTAATCTTGAATTTTCCTCCTATAAGGGTTTTTAGAATGACATTAAGCATTCCTTTGTTGGAGTTGAAGTCAATTGTACATTTTGTGAAGCCTTATCTTCTATTAATCATAGATCCTAACCTACCAAAGACCAAACTTTAGAGATAAATGTTTTGGGTAGACCATACACCTAAGGGGACTCACCTTCTTTGATTTGCACCAAGGTATTGCAATTCATCATTGGTGATGATTAATGCATTCGTGATCTCAACTTACTACCTCCATTTGTCTTTGACCAAACATCAACTTTCCCTATAATCCCCTAGTTCTATATTGAATTGCTACATTATTGTATTTTAATCTTTCACCCCATCCACTTTCCCTATAATCCCCTAGTTCCAGAAGGATGTCAAAATTCCAGAAGGATGTCAAATTTTTGAACTTGCAAGTTCTAACTTCCCCTTCCAAATTTAATTACAAAGTAAGAACTTATTGAGGCATTAGTCCCACCTAGATCTAGAAAGAAACATCGACCCTAACCTCCCTCCCATGCATCCTAGCTTGAAAGTCAAGGTCTTCCACCTTAAAGGCAACAGTTTTAAGTACATGTAAGGCATCCCTTAAATGTGATGCGATTAGGGCTAATCTACATAATAAAATTTGTGCCATGGTATGTAGAGGGTTAACTTTCATATGTAAGAGGCACAAATTGTGGGACTAAATGTGCTATAATATGGTGGCACTAGGAAATATAAAGTAAAGAAACTTTATACAATTCCAATCAATAGTATGTGGGAACCTATAAAATGTATAATATCTCAAAGAATCTAACTTTGATTCAGAATAAATTTGCAAGCCTCCACCTTGAAAGCTTGATTCAAGTCCTTTGTCTTACATGTTGACATACTAAAAGTTTTGGTCCATTATATCATGTTACAATGTGGTGGAAAGGATGATTTGGTCTTAGATGGGATGTAATGTGACTGAAAATACATGAGGTACAATCAAACTTAAGAAAAACTCACAAAATGGCTACCAAAAAACTATTTGTTAATAAGTATATCCCATCTCTAATGCATCGTAAATAGGTCATGCTACTCGTTTAACGTAAGGCACTTATAGGAGAGGGGTAAGGGATATGGCTTGGGAGAAATGAGGTGAGAGGGGCAAGAACAATGTAATGTGGGAGTAGAGGATGGTAAATGATAGGGGGGGGCAAGCACAATGTGCTAGTGAGTGGCCACAAGCTAGCAAGAAAATGTAAACTACTAAAAGGTGAAGATGGAGGCAAGCATCAAATGCTAGGAGTGATCACAAGGCAACCGAGCTAAGCATCTAATGTTGGAGGTAGGAAAGGCACTAGGGCTTCACATAAAATTGGGGGGGCTACATCATCATGCTCCACATGTGCATAGCCTAATCTAGATTTTGTTGCCATGTTGGATGTCTTATGGAATGCTACACATGTGCATGGCCTACCACACATAATAACTTGATCTAGATATTGTTGCCAGGTTCGATGCCATGCAAGAAAGCCTTGTGCAACCTCAACAACTCAAATGACATGTCACCAATGCATGTGTCACATCAACCAAGTGGATTTTCCACATAGATATCTTGATCTAGATATTTGGGGGATGTGTTTGCCATGTGACTGGATGGGTGCCACATTAGCAATTTGATTCTTCCACCTACATAACTCGATTTGGGGATGTGTTTACCATGTCACTACAAGGGTGCCACATCATCAAGTTGAGACATCCACCTAGATAACTTGATATACATAATTGGATGATGTGTGTGCCATGTCACTAGAAGGGGTGCCAAATCATCATTTTGCTAGATATCTCAATGTAGTTATTTGGAGCATGTGTCTACCATGTCATTGATGAATTTCCACATCATCCATTCAAGTTTTCCACCTATACATTTTTGCCACCTCACAGTCCATGTGACGACTTCTTTGCACCTTCATGATTCCATGTGTGCAACACATGTTGCCAACTAGATAACTCGCTAGATAACTCGATCTAGATATGATTGTTTGACCATTTGCCATGTAGGATTACCTAGGTGCCACCTCAACAACTCACCTACCATCCATGTCATTGCTTTATTTGCCACCCAGATAACTAGATCGAGATATTTTGGTCCACATGGATGCCAACAAGGCACTATTCTACCACCTCATATGTGCCACATTATCTCGACTGATTTATTTTGAGCCACATAGGATGACACTTGGGACACTCAAGCCTGAGGGCATTACCACATGTCAACTTCCCCTTGACTAAATAACTAGATCGAGATATTGCTGGCTGCTGCCCGTGACCTCAAATCCTTTGTATTTTGGTGACCCTCGTGTGTCACATTTTGCCTGGAGTGAGACAAAGGTGGACACCCGAAATCATGTTGCACATATTGAATATGAAATGAAAATGTGCGCTTTAGCGCTTTTGGGGCTACAAGCTTTCTTTTCAAATACAAGTTGGAAACATGCTCTGTATAATCATGTTGCACGTATTGAATATGAAATACAAATGTGCGCTTTAGCGCTTTTGGGACTGCAAGCTTTCTTTTCAAATACAAGTTGGAAACATGCTCTGTATATGCACATGTCACAGGGATGGAGAGTTGCTTGTATAAGATAGCTCCCTAGATGCTAGCGTAAATGATTTTGAGAATTGAAGATACACACATGATCTAATCAAAACTATTGTCTGCAACACTTGTAGTGCAATTTGAAAGTCTGTATATGCCATTATGAGTCATGGTTGGCCTAAAATTGCTTGCACACTATGACAAGGCACGATCAGCCTAATTGTGCTAATGTCTCTTTACTCCATTCTAATCACCTCCTTTGCAGATAAGTAAGCAATGATCTCCATCTTCCATTATTACGTAGCAAAATTTAGGGATGTAATTTTACTTTGAGGAGGTTGAAATCCAGGGAGATTGGTAGAGTCTCTCTTGTCATGCAATCTATATCTATCTATACTATATATTAATGACGGTGAAGGGAGTACCTAGGTGGCAACATGAGGGCAAGAACAAGCCAAATTGTGGTCATTCAAGGCACTTACAATTTTTCAAAAATTTCAATTAAAAAAAAAAAAGCCAAAACTCTTTCAACGGTTGCAATCTCTCATCTGCAAACTTCCAAGAGTCTTATTCTGATGATTCTTGAAACCTCCTCATTAGAGATGCTACAAGATGGGAGAATCTATCACAAACACGTCAGGAGGGAATGAGAGGTGCCTTGCACAAATACGAATGGTGTAGACTTCATCATTGATGGAGAAATCAAGCTCGCTTCCATGTCACACCCATCGACATTTCTCAGGCCACTCAGATCAAAACAATCATTGCAATCATCAAGAACTTTGTGTTTCTTACGAGCATTCAAAGCTGTTGCAAGTGTAAGCCGACCACAAAAAGCTATTGTTGGAAGGGATTGTCCACAAACTCTTAGGAATCGGATCGGGTTCGGTGAAATTTGGAGGAATTCTAGCAAAACATCGCATGCTATGACGAAGTGGCTCGCAGCCATGGAGAAGCAGTCTCTGAGCTAAATTTTCATCATCGGGCATTCTTGTCCAATCTCATACTCCATGAATTTCTTCATATCTTCATCTCCAAAGGACATGCATGGCCTATCAAAGATATCATAGTATCGAAAGCCTGAGCAGCGTTCCACCCAAGAGGCAATGCCCTTAAAGCAATGAATTCCTAGATCTCTTTACCCTTTCATCACCCTTGAGCCAACTCGACCTCTGCAACCATGGGTCTGCTTTGCCAGCATCTCGAGTACTCTCCTTGGATTCTATCACAGCCTTCAATACTTCATTGGAAGCGTTGATAACCTCCATGTTTCTCGACACATCATCAAGAAATATGTTGGTCAATGCGATTTGAGATTGCTGCAATTCACCACAAATGTAGGAAAGCTCCTCCTAGGTGCGAAAGAGCTGGGATTGGGTCTGGTTTGTTCAACGCACGCTCTAGAGACACGGATATGAAAGTGATGCCATGTTCACAGACATGGTGTTTGAGCTACCCATAACTTTGCAAGTTCTCCTAAAGCTGCACTTGTTGATCCCTGTACGCTTGAAGCATAATGTTTCTTTCCTTTAGTTTCAATAGGGCTAATGCTGATCGTTCATCAGGGCTAATGCCGATCGTTTAGCGTTTCCGTTCTGCCTGCTCAGCTGTTGATATATCCCTCAATCTTTATCTTATTTATGCACTAGCTTGAGTTTGAGAGCTCTGAACTGTCTAACTTATGCGTTTCAGCAGGTCCTTGCATTGTGGGGCTCCTGGATTTCAACGGTGAAATTTTTTTCGAGAAAGAGCCTCAAGAAAGAAGTCGTGCAGGTCTGTTTATGAGATTTTATTGTCCAGTTAAGGTGCCTCGGGTTAGTCATATGAATTTTCTACGTATGGCCTGCAGTGTTCGACATTCAACAATGAATAGCCTTCCCAAGTTGGATCCCCTTCAGGTGGTGTAGCTTCAATTTTTGCATCATTTCTTAGCTAGCATTATTGGTTCCAGACACGTTTGCAGAGTTTTTGTGTCATCAATGACGATCCTTTTGTGACAAGGTGGCACTTTCTCACAAGCTTTTACCAGCTGAGGTGCCATAAACACAACTTTAAATGAAAGATGAAAATTGTGTAGACAACATAAAGGCATTGAGCTTAAGAGATCAATCGAAGATGAAGTACTTTATAGAAATTTAATTGGATCTAGGAGTCTAGGCACCATAATGAAGACGTAAAGGTCCGGGCTCGTCACGGGCTGAACCTAGAGTAGCAGGGCTCCTATTGTTGTCTACCGAGAGATTGTGTAGCACCAAATCCTTGCTCTCTCTCTTTCACGGCACATACGTCCCTTTCATGATTTTGTCCATTGCCAATACCACAAAATCCATTGAATTCTCTATTGTACACTTGCCTGGACCCTTCACAGAAGGGAATGGACTTATGTCGGCCAGGAATGCTCACGGCTAACGCCAGTCACATTCCTACCTCCCTTGGCCCATTCCCTAGTACAATCTCAAGGAAAAATTCTGAATACCTCGAGGATGAGCGAGCAACAATACAAAACCATGAGCAAGACATTCAGCAATTGGGCCCATCCAATTTTCATAGTATCACGACATTGCGGTCAGAATGGATCACATCATGCAGGAGCTACATGAGAGGTTGTGAGTGCTCACCCATTAGACAAAATTTTCCCCAATTCTATGCGTATATCGCCAAATCATCTCTACTGTGTATATAGTTGAAGGTCCCAATTGATGACTTGGACCCTTTAAAAAGGTTCGATTTTGATATTGCAAGTCTTTTGGACGACCTGGTCGCTAACTTAGGAGGCTTGATATAAAGCATGTGGTGCAATCGTAGACGAGCCCAAATTCATTGTTGATAACTTTAAAACTTTATATAAACATATGTTGTGAATGTTTAACAATTTCATTTTCGTGTGTTCATTTAAAAGTAGTATTGTTTTCCTTGCGTTGGATTTCAAGGGTTCATTTTAAAACATGTAACTAAAGCATGTTAGTTCAACTCACCGGGTTTACTAGCAAATTGTTTCACTTTACTTAAAAGAGGGGAATAATTGGGAAATAGATTATATATCTAGGAAAATTTGTTATAACTTTTTGGGGGGGATTTTTGGCAATGCATACACTGCATAAACAATCTCTTAATAAGTGTACAAATATGCCTTAGTAACGTTGGAATTGTAATTCCACATGCATAGCATCTACATCGATTCATGATACTCACATATGATTGACAAGCCAACACATCATTCTTACCATTTTTCCTTCTTGGATGCTTGAATGACTTTCATTTAATCCCCAAATTTCTTACCCAGTCCCTTTGTATCACTGCTCTAAGGTACCAGAAACTTGACATCCCTTGTAGTGGGCTAACATGACTCTTCTAGTGAGGGTTTGAAGATTCTTAAATGCTTAGTTAGTAATGTTAGTTAGATTTAATTTGTCTTCTAGATTCTAGGATTTGTCTTTTCAATTCTAGGATTTGTCTTTTAGCTTCTATGACACCTCCTTTATGACAAGCATGATCTTGTTAACTATATACACTTACGTCCCACTCCTATTTAATGGTCCAACTCCTTCACCTCTCTCCCTCTTCTCTCTCCTGTCCCCCATTTCACTCAAGGACTTTCACCACACTTTTTCACCCTCACTTTCATTTTTATCTTTCCCTCCTTCCCATGTATATGTTGAAAATTTCATTGTACTATCTAGTCGAGCCACCAACACCTTTTTAAAAAAAACCAACAAATCAAGGCCATAGTGGATTCTCCACCTTGCTTTTGATAAGCTATGAGAGTAGGTTATTAAGGGTTATAACCCTTTGTGAAATTAATGTTTAAAAACTAACAAATGCAAGATTATCCACATTTGGTAAAGTTTATGAATCTTTGATATACGGTAATAAAAGGGCTTTAGATCATGAGCCTTTTCTTTAAAGCACTTCTTAGTGAGTATTGCATCTATTTCATGCATACATGATGCAATATTGTCTTTTTATGTGTTTTAAAAGTTTGGTAACTGTTTAGATCTTTATATTTAGTCTCTTTATAGTGTAGCACAATGATAATGTGATTACTAAAAGTTATCCATTATATGACAATATTATAGGATTACTCAAAGAGCCCATTGATCTCTTTTATGTTAATTGGCAACACTTATAGGTATCTTTAATGGATAATTTTTATTACAATAATACTTAGTATCTTGCATAACCCCTTAATCTTCTTATTATGCTAATCTAGTCTTTCTATTAAATGGCTTGGGCACTAAATTTTATACTATCCACTCCATTGTAACCTTAGCATGATGGATGCAGAAAACACAACTTTGGATTGGTTATTCTTCTCTATTTGCCTAGAGTATATGTATCTTTAGTAGTAATTATTTGACATTGATAACAAGATAGTGGGGGATGGTTGGATACTTCTTTACCCAAATTAACCTAATATGTTCTAACATATGGTTTAATTCAATGGTTGCAGGCATAGTTCCCTACTCCTTAGATACTTGCTCCTAAGGATCCAGCTACTCGGGCTACATATATTTTGGTTTCAATCTATTAAAATTGTAATGTGCTTTTTGATTGCAAATTATAGTACATTTTGTTGTTGTAATCTGATCTTGGATTATAAATTATAGTTCATTTTTTGTAATATATTTTTTAGTGGCAACTATACAAAATATTGACTGTATGATTCGAATCTTGATGGGATTTTAATTTTGAACACACACACACACACACACAAACAAGTGTTATCGGGTGTGGTGATGGTACTTGCACAAACTCGTGCTAAAATTGTGATCAAACCTCACATGCCATAAATATGTGTTAGGAAGAGCATCTGCGTCAACTATATGAGCATCATGGGCTGAACTGTCACTGCATCTGTCATAGGCATCTAAGTTGTACAAGCCCCCCTGAAGTGTACCAATCAACACAATAACACTCGCATGAGTCTAGTCATAGATTGCACACCTCTATCCATCAAATACAACCCTATATCCACAAGTAGCAATGGTTGAAATAGATATAAGGTTTTTGTGAATATCTGGCACATATAACACCTTCTCCAAGGTAACAGTACTGCCACAAACATAAGTGACTGCAACCTACCTAATGCCTTTCACAACATAACATGCATTGTTGGCACAAGTTACAAAACTGCCCTTTGGGGCATCAGCAAGTGTGGTGAATAATGTCTTGCATGAAGTAATGTACTTGGAAGCACCACTGTCAAAAAACCAAGTAAAAGAAGATACAGACATGCAGGCATTATGTGCATCATGTACAAAAGGATTGTAATGGCATTGGATAAGAACTCCCCAATTCTGATCCCTGGAAAAATTAGCATGTTCACTTGTGGCTCCACCACCAAAGGCATTGGGATTCTTCTTCTTCTTTTCAGAAGCAATCCTTTTCCTACATTCACAAATAACCTGCCCATGTTTCTTGCAGTAATTACACATTTTCTTCTTCTTCTACTTGCCAAAAGATGAGGAAGAAGAAGGCTAACCATCCACTGAAGGCCTTATTGCGGTTAGAGACCGCAAAAGTCTGATCAGAATGCATAACTGCATTTCTATTCAAACGGCATTGTTGCTCCTCCAATAATAATGCAACCAACTGATCAAAAGTATACTAGTCGGAATTGCCCACGGCAACCAACCTCAATGTAGTGGCAAAGCCTTGATAAGAATCACGCAAACCATCCAATGTGTCCGAAACAAGCTAAGAATTTGGTATGTCTTCATCAATGTTTGCCAACTGCTCTTCAAATCCTTTCTAGCAGTCAAATAGGTGTCCATCTGACAACCCTCATTCATCCGCAGATCCCTCAACTGCTTGCGGAGAAATGCAACTCTAGCCTCATTGAGCACCTAATACAAGGAGGCAAGCTGATCCCATGATTGCTTGGCAGTTCTGCATGAACGGATATGAGGCACTATACTTTTCTTGATAGAAAGAACAATCAAGGCCTATGCCTTGGCATCACGGCCATCCCACTGTATCTACTCCTGCATAGGAGGCATTAAAACAGCACTGGAAGAGCCATCAAATATGATATCACCAGATGAAGAAGCATTAGCCCCAACAGGCCTAGACTCATTGTCTAGAACAATATTCCACAGATTCTTTGCAACCAAGACATGCTTCATCATAAATGACCACATGGGATAGTTAACCCCGTCCAACTTATCATCGGCACCAAAGAGCCCAAACAAATCATCTTGCCAGCCATTATGAACGCAAAAGACAATACCCACACGTGGCAAAGGCAAAGAATGAGCACTCAAGCTCTCAATTGCAAATACTAATCACTTACTGCGTAAGCCTCAAGGCTTTTCAAGGCATAAACCAACTGACACAAGTCATTGTCACAGTATCACTGCCTTCCACTAAACGGAATGTACCAAAAACCAAGATCCTAGAGGCACGAGGGCCTTCCACAGCAGTGGAAGAGACCAAATGTGCAAATGAAAGGACAAATTGCTTACCAAGTTTTCTTGAAGAAAGTGGATAGCAAATAGACACCAAAAAGTGACCAAGAATCAGCCCGGGAACCAAGAAAACTTGAAGACAATCACGCAGCTTGTATGTAGCAGTCCAAAGGCACCAAAAATCAGCTTGTGGTGGCTGAAATAACCTCCAAATGCACCCAGAATGAGGTCGCCCAGCAAAAGAAGGGATACTGGTGCAAGATCTAGCTGCCCTGGGCACAAACCAAAGTAGAATATGTCGATTTCAGCAAGAAGAATGAGCGTACAGCTGTAAATCTCTCTTCAACCTGTGTAATCCAGCTCCAGAAGGTCGAATGTGCACCCAGGAGGCAAGAAATATGCAGCAGCTGCAACTGCAATACAGCAACAAAAAGCCTAGGCGCACTTTTTTCAGCTCCAAGAGAGGTGTACGACCAAATTTCCAGCAAGGGAAGCCAGTAAAAGAGGTCGCCCAGTTTAGTAAACTATTTTTGTGGCTTCCCGTGTGCAAATAAGATGTCGCCCAGCCTTAAAGTACCCAAGAAGAAAGTCGCCCAGGTCTAGGAAGCACCTAGGAACAAGAATCTCGAGATAAAAGTCTCCAAAAATGACCAAGAAGTACGCAGGAATAGGCGGCCTAATCTAGGGAAGTATCCGGAGAAGACAATCAGCAAATCGATGATGCCTAGGCTGGAATGCCGGGAACACAAGAAATAGGAAGCCAAACCCGCTCTGATACCACTATTGGGTGGAGTGAGCAACAAAAGCAACGGAGGCAGGAGCAAGGAAGGAAGCGAGCTGCTATAGTAGTATTGCTGAAGTGACGAACAAAGAGAACATTACACCCAGGGTGTCCCAACACTACTAGGCGTCCTAACAAGTACGTGTACTAACTGTACCATATGTCCTAACGCTCTATAACTAGACTTACAAGGCACATACCAAGGAATGCCCCTACCTTCACCATCATCTGCTCCTCCTTTGCGCCACTCTTCCCTCTCCCCTAATCCCCCTCGACGTCGTCCGCACTGCTGCCTCCGTATTTCCCCCTGCCACCTGCGCGAGCTACGAGCTGTGCATCTCTCGCGACCTGCTCGCACCTGCACACCGCCTGCTGCTGCCGCATTGCTGCATCCCACACCTGCACACGGCCTGTTTGCCCACGCCTTGTTCGACCTGCACACAACTAGCAGAACTCCCGTGCACTGTTCGAGGTTGAGGAAGCTCGCTGCGAGCTTTGCTTGATCCCTACGTGACCTGCCCATCAAAGACAACGCATGACTGGCTGCTTCATCCCCGCGCAACCTTGGTGAGGGCAATCCGTGGTGTCACGAGTGTCGGGAGCAATCAGTGACTTCGCGACCGCACTCGACCTTTTTCACCTCCTTCCACCACCATAGCCGAGCTCCACCACCCTCTCTACTTTTGGTTGTAGCCCCTTCCTCTCTCGAGCAACTTCGCAGTTTGTCTTCTCTATGGGCCCCCCTCTTCCACAACCTACTGTGTTATGTTCACGGAACATTAGGTGTCCCTGGTGAAGCATGCTGCCACAGACTTCATCAGCATGTCAGTGTATGGGTGAGTCATAGGGTACTCTCCTTCACGAGCAGACATCAGAGACTGGCTTCAGGCTAGTCTATTTCTAGAGGACAGTCACATTGAGGAGGTGGCTCTCATGGGCAAGGGCATATTTTTGCTCAAGCTCTCCTCGACTAGGGCTGCGAGCAACATGGTCAGCAGTCCCCGGTCGCAGTTGATGGGAAGTGAGGCTTCAGTGCAGCTGACTTTGATTCCCGTTTCAGCATACCGTGGTCCTCGGTCGCAATTGATGGGAAGATCATCCTCCTCGTTCCTTGGTACAGAGGCTTCAGTGTAGCTGACTTTGATTCTCGTTTCAGCATATTGCATCAGCCACTCTTCAGTTCCCTGGCCTCGCAACAGAGCTTCGGCCCATCATCAGACACCTCGATGCCCACTTCAAGTGGGTTATGCAAGATACCTTCTCAGATGCAATGGCGGCCGCAAGAGTTCCTCGAGTCCGTGTGGCAGTACTTGATCCCTCCACCTCCTGTCTGAACTAGAGATAGTGACAAATGCAGGCACCATCACCCAGAGCCTAATGGTCACAGGGCTCCCAGATCATTGCTTGAGATGTCATGGTTTTGGGCATCAGGCCAAGTCTTACCCCCGCTTCACCAGCTCCCTGCATCCCCCCCCACCCAGTCAGCCTCAACAAGCCTCTCAGAGAGCCCATCAGGAGGCAACCCGGGAGTGGTAGGAGATTGGACGGAGGTAGTGGGAAAGAAAAACCTAAGAAAAAACAAGAACAAGAAAAAATCATGGGCTCCCAGGGAGGACGAGATGGCGCCACCAGTAGTAGGAGAGTAGCAAGCAGCTCAACTGACACCTATCCAGGGACAAGCAGGCCCTACACCTCCCCCTCGACACCCCCCACCTCCCCCTAGCCCTCAACCTCCACCAGCAGCCGAGCCAGGGGAGGCACTTGCTTAGGTGGAGCAGCAACCCCCCCCCCCCCCCCACGCCACCAACCCCTCCTATCCCCCAACAGAGGGGTCAGTGTGTTTGCTAGCACAGGCGGGTCCGGTTCCGACCCCCTACCCCCGGTTATAGACACTCAAGGTGGAGGTGGGGGGCACTCGGAGACACAACCGGTTGCCGCTCAGCAAGTCCCTAGCACACCACAGTCAGGCATCTCTGTGTCGTCCTCTATAGCGGCCGCCTCACCAAAGCGTACTACGCGGGAGTTGCTACGAGCCTTCTACCGCGCCGGCCCATGGGACTATTTGGATGTGGCTGGCATTGAGCCTTCCCTGCTTGTTTGGATATTAGCATCTTCCTCCTCCGCAAAAGAGCGGATGGGAAGATCACAACGTTGGGTCCTTCAGATGGCCCGAGTTACGCCTTCACCTTCCTCAACAATGGATCTGAGAAGTGGTCAGACGACATGGTCTAGAAGGCCTTACGGGTGCAGACCCTCGCACAAATACAGGCGTGGATCGGTCCTAAGGGTGGAGAGTTCCTATCGACATAGTGGTCTGCAGGTGATGTGCCCCTGCAGTGGCGCCGCATCGCCAAACGGTTCCGATTGATCGTGATTCTTAGGCCCACCCTTCTTTGGCCGTACCGTAGCACATTAGGGCTTGGACCGAGGCGACAGAGTGGGTGCAACACAGTGGGCAGCACCTGGCGATCTTGCTCCTTGACTTCGAGAAGGCATATGATAGGGTGGATTGGTCGTTTCTCGAGGGAACCCTCGTGAGACTTGGCTTCCCACCGGCTTCGATCAGCCGGCTTGGATCAGAGGCATCTCTGCCTCGTACAAGACGGCCTTTAGCAGGGTCATCATTGGCAAGCGGATAGGGTAGAGCATTCAGTGAGGCAGGGCTGCCCACTAGCCCCTTACCTGTTCCTATTTTTTGTCGAGGCGATGGCTCACTTCCTCCGAGCCCGCACGACCAAGCTTCGTGGAGTCTGTCTACCTATCAGGGATGACACCGAGCTCCTGGACTTTGAGTATGCGGACAACACGGCTTTGTCTGTTCAAGATGACAAGGTGACCTTGGAGAGGGTGAGGCTGGCATTGGAGGTCTTTTGTTTGGTAGCAGGTGTGAAAATCAACTGGAACAAGTCAATTGGTTTCCGCACAGATCCAAGGGCTAGCTCTCAGTGGGGATCTTCCTAGGTTTCAGATGGAACCCCCGGGGGCAGAGTACGCGCTATCTTGGGGCTTGGACGTTACCCCAGCCCAGGAGTTTCTCCATGTGCTTGATACCATTCGACAGAAGCTTGCATTCTAGAGCACTGCGCGGCTACCACTGGCAAGTCAGGCCCTCGTGGTCAATCAGGTTTTACTTGCCACAGCATGGTACGTGGCCTCGTGCTGGTGCTTCTCTCGTTCCTGCATGGCACAGCTCAGGAGGCTGGTTTGGAGTTTTCTTTGGTCAAGATCTGATGGCACCAGAGATACCAAGGCCAGGGTAGCCTAGTAGACAGTCATCCTTCCACAGGCAGAGGGTGGCTTGGGCATCGTCGAACCGGATCTCCAGAGTCAAGCCTTGTTGGGCAAGCTCGTTATCCACAGTCTGGGGGGGCAGACGTGGAAGCTCTTGCTTCAGCAGGGAATTAGCACTTGTCTCCCAAGGAGAGGTGGTGAGTGGTTGCCCTCGGTTCAATGGATCTTCACAATTGCCTCGCTCACTCAGCCACGCTCGCCCTTCCTTTGTTGTCTAGAAACAACTGCGATCCAGCCTCACTCAAACCCCCCCAGCAGTCAGGAGGAGATTGATCGTCAACCACTCATCTGGAATGGCCAAGTGGTGGATAGCATAGGGCTGCAGCTAGGAAAGCATTCGCACATCGATTGGGGCAGCTAGACGCGGGGACCTGTGTGATCCCTACATGTTTGGATAGATACCTTTAGGCACTTGGAGACGACAGTGCTAGCGACGGTGGCAAGTGGGGTACGAGGTGCACAGACGCGGCGAACAGAGATTCACGAGGCGATCCCTTCTCGGACAGAGGTGCACAGACGCCGGCTTCGGAGGGATAAAGTGGTGATAGACCCCCTTCTCGCTTGGCTAAGGATTAGGGTGGTGGGCCGTCGGGGGAAGGCTTGGTAGATCGACCCCGTGATCGAGCAGACACAGGTACAGCAGTGGCAACTGTGGTTATGGGGGAGGGCCGGACCCTGACAGAGGTAGACTGGGATCCAAGAAAGTGGCGGTGGCCACAGATGGATCCATCTCAGTGGCCAACCCCTGAGACTTGGCAGGCGGATTCTTGGGAGGATGCAGAGTAGACCTCCTACCAGTAGCCGAGGTGGTATGCCCAGGGGATCTCCAGGGTTTCCTGCAGGCGTATTGGAAGACCCTCTAGGCAAGCTGGCGTCCGCAGTGGATTTCCTACTTTCTCTGGCTGATAGCCCACAGGGGGCTTCCAGTTGGGAGCTGGTTGCGGCAGATAGGGCAGGAGGGGTTGTGTCAGGTAATGTCAGGAAATAGAGGAGACACCAAAGCACTGCCTTTGGGGTTGTACACGTGCCCAAGATGTGTGGAGGTGGGCTCTTGGGATTTTGGCTTTTGCAGCACCCGAGTTGGGTCTGATTACGTGGGGGGCGTTTTGCTGGTGCAGTGCGGCAGCAAGTCATCACTAGATCTTCGAGGCAGGGTCCTGTATACTTCATCACACAGGGGACTTGGGGACCTATTGAGGGTATTCCGCAGCATATGATGGAGATGGACGCAGGCTCGCAGGAGGGCTCCCAGCCTGGGAGATCAACGGCAGCATAGGGGATTGGCACATCTAGACGTCGTGCTGCACGCAGGTTCTTGGAGGCACCACCCCCTCAGTTGCACAAATCATGACTGACATCTAGAGCGAGATTAACCACACGCTCAAGGGTCAGTGGGATCAGATTCAGGGTGACTCCCGTGCCGGCCAACAGTGGAGGAGGAGGTTTCTCCGAGACTGGGATCGACAGGACCTCTTCTTCCAACATGCTTCGCAGGGCCTTCAATGGCGATACTCCCCCCCTTGTGGCTGTTTGCCCACACCCAGTTGATTCCGCCCTGAGAGGCTTGTATATATATTTTTGACCTTGTGCAGGGCTGCGTCCGTTTTGTGACTGCAGCCCCCGCCGGCCGGAAGGCTGGCCGGTTGTAATCATGTTCTCGAAGTAATATAATCAGCACTACTTTTTGCAAGAAAAACATACCAAAGAATGAGTGGCACCTGTGGATAGCCCATATAGTGGCCTACATTGTGCACTTTTTGAATCTCTTTGGGCATGTGAAATTGTTGTTCTTGCTGAAAAATGGAACTCTTTGGGCATGTGAATTGTTGTTCTTGGTAGCAAATGAAGCAAAACATCAGCATATAGGATTGAGAATCAAAGACCCTTGATTTGTATGAGATGGCAGCTTGCAGAGGAGTCGTGCAAGCCCACTAAGACTAGTTTCATAGACCAGCAAGGTTTGTTGCAGATTCCCATCCCTGCACAAGATGCGATGCCTTCTTCACAGGCAAGATCAGTTTGGGAGGTGGATAGAGTTTTCACTCTCCCACAGGAATGAATTACCAATTTTTGCTTCAAAAAAGAACCAAGAAGCAAAGGAAAAAGTTTTAACCGATTTGCAAGGGATTTTGATGGCACTTACAGCATGCTATTATCATCTTACTTGGGTGAACCAGTTGCCTTCTTCAACTTGTGACTGCCTTGGAACCTTCTCATTGTTTGCCTAGGGCCAAAATACTAAATGTATGTCTTACGTTCTCATAGTTTCCAATAACTCAGCAAGAGTTCCATGAAGACTCAAGACACACTGAGAAAACCACTTAACACGTGACACTCACAGCTTGCATAGCAACTCGAGATACCAGTGGTGGCAAACTTCGAAGTTCAGACAACTTGAGGAACTGGTGGTCGCAGTGCTAGAAGAAAAGGAAAAATGAGTGATAGAAGAAGAGGGGCAGTGCTTGCCAACTTTTCAATACCGCCTTGATGCTCCATCAAGTACGTTCGCCTCCCATAAGGTGAACCAGCTCATCAGAACCTCCTACAGCTCTATACATTTCAGACATGGCTAGCACATATTGAACTTTTGGTTAAACTCAGCTTCTATAGAGGTCATTGCTCAAGGATCTCAAAAGAAGGATTTAGCATCGAACTTTGTCTAGAACCTGCTCCCTGGAGATTTTGGACAATTTGTCCAATTCGTTGGTCATTGATAAAGCTTCCAGAGTAGGAGTTATTGTGAGTGAATTCGGGGAAGTTCTGGACCATTGGACTGATCTTTACTTGAGGACTCTCCCTTAGATTGTGTTCCAAGTTGGATTGCCAAAGCTTGGGACCACATGTGCCCATATTATATGTGCTACATGCACATGGCAATGAGCTAGCATATCATATATACAAACACAATCACATAGCATACACACAAACCATTAAATTCCAGCACCAAAAGAGAGCTGGCATGTAATAAGGAATAAACTGGGTTTCCTTTAAGGAATCTAGAATCTGAACATCCATGGCGCTGCAGGAGTGGAGTAAGGTGACAATTACCTGTTGTGTTTCACCAACTCTGTAGAGCACATCAAAATTCACCCCTGTATCATGAAATTCAGGGTCTGCTCCAGGATCATTTTCTAAACCCAGCAATTCGTCCTACTCATGCACAGGCCATAATAAAAACTGTTAGAAAGTATTTCTTCAGGTACCACAATCCAAAAATGATGACCTTCTATTTCTACCGTCTAGAATCTTTCTATCCTATACTTGATAAACATTATGAAAAAGCAACTTTCTCTATACCAAGTGTGTTTCATGTTAAGTGAGTGCAGCATCATCTACGACACTAAAAATAGACACTGTCCAACACTTGTACATAGAGCTTACTTGGAAGTTCCAGAAATGTGAGCCCACAAAGTTAGCATAACCACCAATCTGAAGAGTGATTATCTCCCTCATACTCCAAAATTTTGGATCCCCAATAACCTGGAGGGCCATGCACTATTCAGTTCTCAGTTGCATAACTTTTCCTCTTATAGGGTTTCAGAGTCTTCGTTCAGTCATTGTGGATATCTTGCCATATATGAACTCTTGGATTGTTGAAGGGACTTCAACAATCTAGAGATGCAGCAGGATCAATAGGGTCAGGGTCCTAATTTTGAGGGCATTGCTCGAGGGGAATAGTCAACTTGAGAGTCCCTCCTCTTTGCCATAGGAGGAAGGGACAGTTTGTCAGAGCCGATTTTCCAACAGTGGCCAGGCAGCCGGGACTTCTGGTGGGGATTTCGACAAGAGGAAGGGAGATTGCATGAGTGTTTGGACCGATTCTATGTGGAGGGCAATCTGGTATCATTGCTGGACTACTCTCTCCGACGATGCCCCAATTTTGTTAGCATTTCTCTTCACGACGAGCACAACGACAAATCGACAAAGGACAGTCTTCCCTCATTGGTTTCTTACACCATCGCCCAACACGAGGATGATGTTGATGCCTGAGATTGATGGATGACCAGAGTTTATGTTCTGAGGATATCTGATATTTGGATGTATCTGTCTAGTCAATTCTTTATTAGATTTTCAAATTTTATTATGCTACGGGATTGTTGGAGCGCTTTGAGGCCACACCCACCTAGCTCATTGTACTGGATTTTCTTCAGTCTCATAGACCTTTCATGGTCTCCTGAAGACTTTAATAAACTTTCTTTCTTTCCCTCACCTTAAGAGGATGAAAGCCACAATCTTCCTTAAGCCCTCAAGGCAAATTGCTTCACTGTCAAATACAATGCAGGCTCCATGAGACCCTGCAAAACTGCCTTATTATGCATAAATGTAATGGTCAGTGGCTTAAAATGCACTGTAACCTGCCAAACTTTGCAATTAATCGCAACAAAGAATGATAACAGCAGGTCCTGTACCAAAGGCAAATAAGGCCCCAACAAAAGCATACTAAGGGCTTGAGGCATGTTGACAGTATAGCTTGTTGATTATATTTGTGCCCATGCCCCAGTTCTGTGCAGGCAGTAACAACATATACAAAGACTAGAAGTGTTACAGTGCTATGACTGTACATAAGCAAATGAACAGTCCCACTGTTGATTTATCTTTCAATGTGAGAGTTTGTGCAATGTGAGATCTAATCCATCATGGTATGTTGGGTGATAAATTACAGCTCTAAACATGCAGCCCAGCAGAGATCATCTTTATCAAGTATCGAGTCCAATGGCATGGTCAGATTAAGACACGCGCATCCTCCAAAGTTTATCTTTGAAGCCTTCATGAGGCCCCTAGAAATCATTTGCTGGACTAATCTAATACGACGAGTCCCACAAGTCACAGCATTTCCCACTCAAGTTAAAAGGGTAGCACTCTACCGCACACTATACTGCCCCCACTAATCAGAAAGACAAAGATGAGTTATGCCAAATGGCTTGTGATTTAGGTGTACACGTCGATGGGGCATTGCTGCACAGCGGACTGTGCTCATGCTTCAGCTCGTGCCTTCTACTCCTGAAACAATCTTGAACAATGCAGCTTCTAATCATCGGTTTTGTGATACAAATGGTTCAGAACAACTTTCTTGCAGAACCAATATTTTATACAAGTCATCCTTCATATTCAGACATTAGAGTTGCAAATTAGCAGACATGGAACTCAGTTGAGCACAAATACCCAACTGAGAACCTGGACAGCCACTACGATGTGGGTAACCTCGTCATATGGTATGACTTCAAATTTATGAAAATTCTTTCAGCACAAATCATGGCATTAGACGTTACACCGTAAACGCTTTTTCGAGTGAACTTTTCTTGATCGTCTTAGCAAAGTGATAGCCACTAGTGGGTACAATTTTAGACTACAGAACGACCACTTCCAAAAGCAGTGTTGCCCCATGAAACAAAGCTAAATTTCATTCGATTCATGATCTTTTCCATATGCATGAAGTATCATTCCGTGTTTCAAACTTGGAAAGGTTCTTCCTTGATTCAGTTCAAGGCAAACTCGAAGCAACAAACTAAGAAAAAGGCTACACTGGTGATAGTTAAGTGTTGAGAGTCAAGCCCAGAATCAAATGTTACTCACGACAAAGAAAGCTGCTGTCAATCGCCCACAACCTGCTTGACTTCAAGGAAGGGCTAAGTTCATAGTTGGAATCTCATACTTGTAGGTGTCAGTCCTAGTGTCTTCCATTTCTTGGTCAAAAGTTCCACATTGCCTAATGGAATGTGAGCTATATTGAGGGGAGTTTTAACTAAACTATAGTCTTCTTGGCGTTTTTAAGAGAGGAGATAACCTGTCACCTCAACAATAACACATGAGCATATTCTTCTTTTACACATTCACCAAGATGAGTATAATCCACAATTCTATCAACAAATTGGCATAGCCTTGTTCCAATCAATGATTTCACTTTCTCTTCTCAACATGTGTACTTTCTTTAATAGCATGAGGAGAAAATTTGAAGCTCAGGCAAGGGAAGAAAGACAAGATCCACAATTGGATGCACCTTCATGCTACCACTGCTTTGTGTAGATCTCCATCATGCGCAATGGAAACCACTTCTTTTCAATCATGAAATCAATCAAATCCATAGCTTTCATGAAGAACTCGCCACCATACCTTGAAAAGAGACGAGGAGGAAGTGCGTGTGTGCATACTCAAAGTTTTCATGGTTGAGGTGAACTCCTTTCCACATGCTTGGAGAGGTCCACAAGATCAAGAGAAGGAGAAAGAGAAGAAGAGAAGTGTCCATGTCCTTCGACCCCATGCTTCCACATGATTGTTGGGGCTAACCCACCACTCCTTTCACCAAAAACATGCATAGAGAAGAGTTGCAAGAAAACTTTCAAAATTTTTCTTGCTTTATGACTTGGCATCCAAAAAATCACAAATTCATGAAGAAATTCATGGCTTTTCTTGCTCTCCTCCCCTTTTGGCTAAAAAAGCTTCCTTGTGGCCCAAGAAGCCTTTCATTAATGCTAGTGTACCCTCTTTTGTCCCCCTTGACCCTAGTCTTGCACACAAACATGCATAGTCCTCGACTTAACCTTTGGTTCTTGCACCCTATTCACAATTATTTGGTCACAAAACTTTTGTCATCATATAGGCCCCCCCCAATTTTGGAACACAAAGTATGAACAAACCATTTAGGGAAAGCCAAAAATTCAAAATAGTACATATATTGTGTCATCCAAGGTGCTACAGAAAACTGTCCGTTAGGACATATCATCGGAAATTTGATCATATCTTTTCACCCTTAGGTTGGATTTCGGAACTGCAAGCTTTAGGAGTTTTGAACAATGCATAGAATCCTCAGAACATTGTTCTGTCTGGAAGAGAAAATTACTACATGTTGCCCACTACACTAGTGGAGCTTTTGAAAGTACATAGCTTACACCTTTGAGTTTGGATGACTACCAAACTTGGTATAGAGCTTCAATACATATAAAAGACACCTACTACATGATAGAGCCTAACAACTACATGATGTTCATTATGAATTGTACAAAATTGCTCAAAGGGAGATCTACTTTCCATCTTATTGGAGAGTAAGCTACATACAACCGCCTAAAGCCGCCACAACAACAAAAAGGTTTTGCCCAAATGGCAAGTATTACATGATTCTTGAGACATACTTCCTCAATCAATACCCATTCACCCTTGAAGGATGAATAGTACAGTCAAGGTCTGCTAATAAATATGTGCCATTGTGATATTTTTCCTTGACAAGGAAGGAGACTTCCCATTGAACTCAAAACTTAGTTTGGAAGGTGTTATCCAAGCTTCTAGCAGATCTTAGGAACAATGATCCTCTCTTTATCTTCTTGTGTTTGAGCTGGGCATTGAACCATCTTCTTCTTTTAGCCGTTATCTCTTCATAGCATCAAAGGCAAGCACAAAGTCATAGCCTCCTACTCCAAGTTAGGACCATCCACATGCTTTTGAAAGAAGGCATCATTACCTCAAGAGGTAACATGGATTCCTTACCATAAACCAATTGATAGGGTGAAAAACCCATGCTTCTTTTTTTCGCCAACCTGCAAGCTCACAAAGCCTTGTCTAGACACTCATCCCAATCCTTTGGATGCCCATCCACAAGCTTAAACAAAATCTTTTGACAAATACTATTAAATGACTCCACCAACCCACTACATCTAGGGTAATACGGTGTATCATACTTTTGCTTCACATCCAAAAAATCCTCGAACTCTCTCAAAATGTCCTTTTAGAATCCAAGACCTTGATCTATCACAATTTCAAGTGGTACTTCAAAGCGGCAACACAAATAATTCATCAAAAATCTAGCAACCTCCACTCCTTTTACACTCTGGGTAGCTATTGCTTCCGGCCTCCTCGCCTTATAATCTACAATAAAAAGAATGTACTACTTACCCCTTCATGTAGGAGGAAGAGACCCAATGAAATCCAAATTCAACTTATCGAAGGGAGCAAATGCCATAATAGTCTTTGCTGGTTCTTACATCAAGATTCCCTTTCCATAGGCTTGACATTGAGGACAGCTTCTAGACCAATGCGCCACATCTCTATGCATACTAGGCCATATGAGCCTAGCAAGTAGGATCTTCCTCTTTGATCTATCAGCCCCAAAGTGGCCTCCACAACCCTCCTCATGAGATGCCACCAAAAAGCACCAATTTCTTCATACTTCAACACCTTCCTTATAACACCATCTGAACACCTCATATGCAAATCATTATTAGACATATAAAATCCCTTTGCTTTACAAACCAAAGAATACCTTTGATGCCATTCCAAATTACGATCACACTCCCCCGTTACTAGCTAGGTCTCAATGTCCTTGAGACTCTCCCTTCCTTTATATTGTGGCTCCTCAAACTAAATTGCAGAAATAGCTGAATTGTTTCCTTGGCACTCCACCAACTCATGAGCCCTCTTGTTATCCTCCCTCTTCACATGCCATATTTCAAATTTGGGAAGCCTTCTAATTAACCCCTTGACTTTGAAGAGCCATTGCTTCAACTCCTCTTTATTTGCCTTCCATAAACCTTGTACTTGGTGCGCGACCAACATAGCATCACCCTTGGCAACCACCTTTTAATATCCTATCTTCCCACATCTTTGCAGTCCCATGTATAGACTAGAGTACTCTACCTCATTGTTGCTATGTATCTGCCCATCTTGTACATGCTCCGCACATACCTCCTTTCCCTTCACATCATACACTACAAAACCAACACTTCCTTCTTTACTTCCCTACTACATCTACCCTAAAAAAACAAAGTTACCTCTTTGTCTGGCATCTCTTGTTGAATTTTGGCATGTGGAACAATCTTCCTTTGCAAAGTTGACACCAGCTCTTTTGGCTCTCTATATATAAGCAAGTCAGCAAGTTGAGCCCTCGTAGACTCCTCTCGCAAGAAAGTGAACTCAAACTCTTGTAAACTCAACATCCACTTGGTAATCCTTGGTGACTATGATGTCTTCATCACTTGGGGCAAAAGCTGGTTGCTAGTCACAAAACACAAAATGTTTACCTAATAAAAATGATTCCCATTTCTTAGTTGCAAACACAAGACACCATACCAACTGCTCCACTTCATGCCACATATTTTTAGTAGCTCCCATTGGTTGCCTAATGTAATAGACAGTCGGCCTCATGTCAGAACCCCTTCTGCATAGGGACGGCTCCCATTGCATGTCTGCCAACACTCAAACTAACATAAAAAGGTTGATCCAAAACTGGAGACATTAATACAAGCAATGTACTCAGCTTCTCTTTTATGTTCTAGAAAGCAACATCCTCCACTTCTGTCCATCTGAATGGATCCACTTGAGTCGCCTTTTGCAATGGATGAATGTATTCTGCCAACATCCCAAAGGATCTAGGCAAATATCTAAACTTATAAATAGGCTAAGAAGGTCTTGCATACTTGTAGGCGGATCTTGAAGAAGAAGAGCATCGCCCTTCCTTGGATCAGGTGAGATGTCATTGGATGACACCTCATGACCCAAAAGAATGATCCTCATCCTCACAACCTCGCACTTAGAGGGATTGGGCTGACTCCATCTACATCTAGCCTGCCAAACACTTCATCCACTTTTTCCACATGCAGCCTATGAGAGCTATATATACAAAAGTCATCCATGAAATCCCTTAGAGACTTACCAAGGTAGGGAACAAATACCCAATTCATCCACCTTTTAAAACTAACATATGCATTCATCAATCCAAAAGGCTTTACCCTATAGCAAAAGGATCCCCATGGAGTAAAAAAGGTAGTCTTCTTTTGGTCCTCTGGAGCTATCCGGATCTAAAAATATCCAAAGTATACATCGCAAACAATATAGCACTCATGACCTAAACTTGATTAAGAATCTCATCCTGAATAGGAAGAGGATAGTGATCCCGCTTTGTCCATGCATTAAGTGGACATAAGTCCACACAAACTCTCCACTTACCATTGGGTTTGGAAATGATAACCACTAACGACACCCACTCAGAGTCATACGCTGAATAAAATAAAATCAGCATCCAAAAGCTTCATAATATCTGCCTTAAGGACATCCTTCTGAAGAGAACTCATCCTTCTCAAATTTTGAACAACCGGTTTAGCATTAGGCTCGAGATCAATATGATGCACAATTCTCTTTGTACCTCAACTGATGGTATTCTATACCAAACAACTTAGGATACTTTTGAGATACTTGAAGATACTGTTGCTTCTTTTCTTCACTTAGAGTTGGCGCCAAGGTCTTTTGAAGTTTAGAAAGATGAACATTGGTGGGCTGATTCACACCTTGCCATGTGGGAAGCGATGACCCCCTCCTTCTTCTTCCACCGCTCCAATAAAAGACATGCTGAAAAGATCAGCATTTCTTGATAGGAGGTTGGCCTCCCACTCGATATCACCTTCATCTGCGACTGATTCCGATGAAGAGGTATAGGATTCTTCTTCACTTACTACTTCTTCTTTTGCTACACCTTGTATCACCTCACCAGTCTTCATGTTGAAGATCACTCTCTCATTGGGTGGTCAATCCATATAGAGCTCTAGAAGGCCGTTGTGCCAATCTTGTCTCATCTTCATACCAATGAGTCAAGGTCAGCCCAATATAATCAGATAAGCTCCAAATTTGGCCAACATCACATGGAAATCCATGGTTTCCTTCTGTCAGCCTTCTGTCCACCTACATTCACTTCAAGATCCTCAATGCAACCAACATAGAATACCTTGGAACTATTGGCCATCTTCACCCATGATAGAATGTCGAATTCATCTTAGATTAAGTTGCCGCATGGTGTCTTCTGCAAGAACACAAACCTCTGCACCTCCATCCAAGTAGGCCTACTTGCCAAGACATCCTTGCAACCATACTTCTAAAACAAGGGGTATATCATGGACATGAGTGATATGGAACATACCTGCAACTGCCTTTGGTTTAAGTTGCCGCATGGTGTCTTCTATAAGAACACAGACCTCCGTGCCTCCATCCAATAGGATGTCAAATTCATCTTCAGATTAAGTTGCCGCATGGTGTATTCTGTAAGAACACACACCTCCACAACTCCATCCAAGTAGGCCTACTTGCCAGGATGTCCTTGCAGCAATACTTCTTAAAGAGAGGGTATATCACGCACATGAGTGATATGGACCATAGTTGTGACTACCTTCTTCGGCCATCTTAGACTTACCACTCCATGCCACTATTGTCGAAGAGAGGAATTGAGTTCAAGTAATTGTCCTATGTCATGTCTACCTTCTTTTGCTTGAGGTCTTCCAAGAGACTATATGCAGGCTGATTTTGACCCAAGGCATAATCTCCCATCTGGACCTTTCTTCTCACCCTCTTTTGCCACATACGTGATTCGGCCTCCTCTTGTTCGAGGATGCGAACAATCAGGTGTGATGTGGCCATGCTCATAATAATTAAAACAAGTAGCAGCCACTTGCAATTGGTTTCTTTGTCTTCCTCCACCTTTTGGATAAGGACCCCACTGTTGTCGAAGAGAGGAATTGAGTTGAAGTAACTGACCGTATGTCATGTCCACCTTCTTTTGCTTGAGGTCTTCCATGATACTATACGTGGGCTGATTTTGACCCAAGGCATAATCTCCCATCTAGTCCTTCCTTCTCACCCCCTTTCGCCACATACTTGATTCAGCCTCCTCTTATTCTAGGATGCAGACAATCAGGTGTGATGTGGCTGCACTCATAACAATTGAAACAAGTAGCAGTCGCTTGCAACAACTGGTTTCTTTGTCTTCCTCCACCTCTTGGATAAGGAGCCGGTTCACGCTGCTTCAACATGGCCAAAAACATTAGGGTGATACCTTGCACTAATGCTTGGATGTCCTCCTCAGAAAGATCTTTTGTCGCTACTAGTTGCACATGGACATTAGGCATAGGAAGAGACAGATTTAGAGGAGGATCCATTAGTGCTCTGGCAAAGGTTTGGTGGGAATGTCTCTTGGGGGATTTGGCAAGGGATGTACTATTTGCATCTTTTGATATTTTTCCTTGGCTATCCGCATGGCTGCCGCATATGTATCGAGATCTTTCAACTCCACTTTTTCCTTGAGGGCCGTAGTGAGCAAAGAAAAAAACTGGTCATTCTTAAAGAAGTCAGCTGACACGTAACCATCTTGTTCTTGCAACCCACTTTTCTTCAAATACAGCTACAAACTAGGACACATCCCTCGCTCCTTCATATACGTGTGTGCCAATGCACATCATAAATCTTCCACCGTGGTCTGTCTTCCATAGCGATGTCAGAAATTGTTCTTCTTTGGGAAGTCCCTCCAACCAAAAACATGAAGATCTTGCTAATAGCATGTCTAACATGCGTAAGTGGTCTTCATCGATGTCTTGGACTCTATCATAGGCCATCCAATTGATTCTCTGGATCAATCTTTCAGTATGTTCTCCTTCATAGCCCAGCAAAGGCTAGTAACTCTGGCTTCAAAATGGCTTGAGTGTCCAAGGGATGGATACCACTCCCTTAAATGACCAATTCACACACAACTGGCCTAAGCTCTCAATAGAAGCACTACTAATGATGGAGGATGATCAACCTCACAGACACCAGCACCAAAGGATAACCACAATCAATATTGCTACTACAAGAGAAACCACTTGCCAAAAGACACTTAAAACACCTTGCTGCCTTAAGATTATCACATCAACTCACAAGAAAATGATTTCCACAACATTCATCTCATTAACAAGTATAATTTCCATACAAAACTCTAAGAGGGCTGAACTACACTTCTCATAAAAAGATGGAGGAATACAATCCAAAGCTCCAAGAGAAATTTTCCAAGAAAGAGAGTAAGGGAACGACGAGAATATGGAACCCAACAGAGGCCTTTTCTTGAAGCAACAAACCTACATCAATGATGAAGACCAATTACAATATCTCTTGAGGAACTCAATCCACAAAACAAAGCGGGAAGATGATAGAAAGATGGAGACTATATCCTACAACACATGAGAATATTCTTCATCTACACAATCACCAAGATGAGCATAATACACAATTCTATCAACAAACTGGCATAGCCTTGTTCCAATCAATGATTTCCCTTTCTCTTCTCAACAAGTGTACCTTCTTAAATAGCATGAGGAGAAGATGTGAAGCTGAGGCAAGGGAAGAAAGACAAGATCCACAATTGGATGCACCTTCATGCTACCACTGCTTTGTGTAGATCTCCATCATATGCAATGGAAACTGCTTCTTTCCAATCTTGCAATCAATCAAATCCATAGATTTCATGAAGAACTCACCACCATATCTCGAAAAGAGAGGAGGAGAAGTGCATGTGTGCATGCTCAAAGCCTTTGTAGTTGAGGTGAACTCCTTTCTACATGCTTGGAGAGGTCCACAAGATCAACATAAGGGGAAAGAGAAGAAGAGAAATGTCCACGTCCTTCAAGCCCATGCTTCTACACAATTGTTGGGGCTAGTCCACCACTCCTTTCACCAAAAATATCTATAGAGAAGAGCAAGAAAACTTTCAAAATTCTTCTTGCTTTCTGCCTTGGCATCCAAAAAATCACAAATTCATGAAGAAATTCATGGATTTTCTTGCTCTTCTCCCTTTTGGATGAAAATCATGTTTAAATAAGCTTCCTTGTGGACCAAGAAACCTCTCATTAATGGTGGTTTACCCTCTTTATCCCCCTCGAACCTAGTCTTGCACAAAAGCATCCAGAGTCCTCCACTTAACCTTTGGTTTTGACCTTTGTCTTGCACCCTATTCACCCTTATTTGGTCACAAAATTTTAGCCATCAATGTGGAGGTGAATAAGATAAATAAGTGCTAGGGGTAGGAGAGGAGGAAAGGGAAGAAGAGGATTCACCATGGGAGGAAAAGGATTCACCATTTGTATCAATTGAAAAGAAATAATGAATGGCCACTGAGTGGGGAGGTGACCATGGGAGATGAGGAAGGGAGGGAAGTAGCAGGTGTAGTACAGGAGGAAACTTAAGTAGCAAAAAGTGGAGCGGATCTTGAAGGAAGGGGTTGGAAGACTCATAGGGGGAGCCATCAAGGATGACCTTCTTGGCAAGGGCGTTGACGTAAAGGGCTTCTTTAAACGACAAGCAATGAGAGCCGTAGGTGGGGAGAGTTGGGGCTGAGCAACATGAAGAATCTACTAGAATAACACTTGAGCACCAATGAATGTCAAGGATCTGTTGGTAAAGCCAAAGAATCTCGTGATCAATACAAGTCGTGTGTCCCAAGAAAATTGAAATGAGTGAAAGAAGTGGCACAATGGACTTGGATGGCAGCGTCCTCAAATGTCTACCAAGATAAGTTTTCCTAAGCCACAAATTGTGGTAGTTGTGGAAGGGAAAGAGGGCTAAAATCAAAGTTAAAGGGAGTAGTGACAGGGATAGAGGTGGTAGAGGGATTAGTACTGAGATCAAGGGTGGAGGAGGTTAGAGAAGTAGAAATTGGAGTGGAGAATGATGCAAGGTATGAAATAGCCCAGTCAAGAAAATCAAGCGTAGCAGCAGTAGTGGAGTCCACTGTAGCAATGAATAATAATGTCGATGAAGAGGTAGCCATTGAAGAAGAATGTTAAAGAGGTAGTGGAGGAGGAAGAGGTATGCAAAGGGACAAAGATGGATGTGAATGAAGAGTAAAGAAAGCCGAAAGGGATGTTGAGGAAGGGGATGCCGATGAAGAGGTTATGGATGTCAAAAGAGAGTCCAACAAAGAGGAAAGGGATGCCAAATGGGTTGGAAACAAGGGGGATGCTGATGAAGAGGATATAGATGCAGATGAAGGGGATGCCAAGGAGGGAGAGATAGACATTGATGAAGGGGGTTGTTGATGAAGAGGATGCCGAGGAAGAGGATATAGATGCCAATGAAGGGGGTTGCTGATGAAGGGGATGCCAATGAAGGGGATGCCGAGGAAGAGGAGATAGATGGTGATGAAGAGGCTATATTAAGAGGATAAGAGGTAGAAGGGGTAGAAGTAGGTGCATGTTGTTGAGATATCAAGCTCCACCCCTGATGTATATCCTAGGTGACTATCATTTATGTCACCATCTTTTGTTAGGTATACTTGTGGCGTAGTTAGATAGCCACATATGTTTGGATTGGGTTCACATATGAACCGTGTATTGTAGGGTTACACATATAGTGTATACCCATCTTTCAATGTATTTTTGTTGTGTGCTAAAGTGAAGATAGGCTTCAACCTCCAACCTTGTGTCCTCTCTCTTTTATGAGTTGTGAAGAAAGCTGTAGTCGAGTCTCCTCCCTCTCTTCCTACTTCTTTACATGGTATCATAGCTTGGTTCGTGGTGAGGAGCTCAAGAAGCAAGCAGAGGCAAGCGGAGATCGCGAAACCTTGGTAAGAGGATTAGCATCTCCTTTCTTTTGAGCTTTTGGGAGCATACTGGTATAGGTACACAGTCATGAGTGCAAAGTGCAAAACCTCATATTGAGGCGCCCTTCATTATGGAGCATAAGAGCATTACCTGGAAAAATTCTACTCCAAAGGAGTTCATGTCGTAAAAATTTCCATTCTAAGACCGTTTCGGCCTTCGTTTTGGCATCGCGAAGTTTTAGTAGGCACTCAGGAAAAGTGGCCGTTTTTTATTGTGTATGCCCATTTTTCGCCGTTGAGCGAAGTTGCAACAGAAAGGTTGCTGTGTGCCCCATTGCAGAGATTCTGAGAAACACAGGCCAATTTTGGGTTACTGTGTTTATGCATTTTCGTCACTTGGTGTGACTCGTGGTTGCTTGCCACCGCCCTTGTGAGGCAGAATTTTTGGTGTTGTAGAATTGTTGTTGTTCGCCCTTGTGAGGCAGAACTCTGTTCTTTTCTCTTGCAGTCATAGTTTTCAACTTTGCAAAATGTCTAAGAATCTGTCAAGTATCGTTAGTGAGAAGCTTGAGAAGAACAACTTCCAAGCATGGAAGTTCAGGATGACAAACTTCATTATGGGAAAGGGAGTATGGCCATTTATCAATGGTGATGTGCAGGAACCAATTTTGGGTGCTCCTCCTACTGCTGCAGAACCGAAGATCTTTAAAGAGTGGCATGAAAAGGCCAGGAAGGTCATGTACTAGTTGCCAGTCAGTGTTTCAAACTCAATGATTGTGCATATACAGGATGCAAAGACGCCGAAGGAGGCATAGGATACATTGGTGAAAATGTATAGCACCAACACCACTGCACAAAAGATGCAACTCAAACAGGAGTTGCATAATGTGCAGAGGAATAAGCTCAACATAAATGAGTATTCCATGAAGCTTAAAGGCCTTGTAGATTCTCTTGGCTCAATTGGAGCACCTGTTGATGATGAGGACTTAGTGTCTGTGACCTTGAATGGTCTTGGGAGAGAATATGCACAATTTCGAACATCCATTGGAGTCCAAGAGACCTTTCCTGATTTTCAGGAACTTGTTGCTCTCTTGTTGAGTGAAGAGCAAAGGAATGGTGGTTCAGCCACAGGAAGTTCTCAAGAGTTTGCATTCTACTCAAATCAGGATAAAGGCAGAGGTAGAGGAAGAGGCCGTTTTGGTGGCCATTCACAAAATTAGAACCAACAGCAAAAACAGGAAAACCAGTCCTATGGAGGAGGACATGGTAACTCTAGAGGCAAGGGGAGCCAAAGAGGATGCGGTTCATGGCAAAGGAACTAGTAGGTAGATAGCAACACAGAGTGCTATTATTGTGGGAAGCCTAGACATAAAGAGAAGACCTGCTATAAAAAGCAGAATGACATCAGAAATGGAAAGTTGCAGCAAAGCAACTATGCATCATCTAGTGGGCATGGTGATGACAGAAATGAGCGCATGTTTGTGATGTAGCACATGGTTAACTCCATGATAGAAAATGCTGCAGATTGCAAAAATGTATGGTTTGTTGACTCAAGTGCTTCCAACCACATGACCAGTCATGGTGAGTGGTTCAGTGATGTCAAAAACTTAGAAAAGCCAGGTTATGTTGAAACAGGTGATGACACTGCTCATCCAATTGCACAGGTTGGTAAGGTGCCACTGGCTATGCAGGATGGAAGAACAAAGTACTTGCTAGATGTACTTCATGTTCCAAACATCACCAAGAACTTGGTCTCAGTTGGCCAAATGGTAGAGCAAGATTTGCAGGTCAGATTTAACCCTCAGGGGTGCTTTGTTGAGGATTTTAAAAATCAGTGCCGCTTGGTAGCAAAAGGCAACAGAAATGGCAGAATGTTTACCTTGGATGTTGATATCCCAGAGGTGCAGACTGCTATGTCTGTGCATGGAAGAGATGTAATTGCAAATATTGAAATATGGCACAAGCGCATTGGGCATGTGAACATACAAAGTTCTATGCGATGCTGAAGTAAGCAACAGGGCTTTAGAGGCGATCCACTCAGATGTGTGGACAACCAAAGCTGCATCTCTTGGTGGATGTCATTATCTTGTATCCATGAAGGCAGGCTTTGGATTGCCTTTCTTTGGAGGTGGATTACATGATTTATCTCGTAAGCTCTTCAGGATCTATTGTGGCTAATACTACCATTCCATATTGAGGTGGCATTAGGATCTCCCATTTGGCTAAGTTGTAGACTAGTATCATGATGATCCATGGATTGTGTATCTTATAATGACAGGCATAGCATGCATGTACTATCTCATTATAGTAATACTCAGTCCAATTTGTGACCAACTTATTCAGTAGTTTTTCAAGCATAAAACCCTATACTTGAGCTAAATGGTCATATTATCGAAGTGATCAATGGTAAATACCTTGCTGGCTTAATGAACTCATGACTTGTAATTTCATGGAAATAATTTTTATGCTTTTGGGCATCGTAATTTACATTGATCGGCTCCTATAAAGCCTTCTTTAGGTTTGGGATCTTTTTGAACTTCTCTTGGGCTGGTAGGAACTCCGATTCTTTGGTGACCATGTTGATGTTCACCTTCACGTCTAGTCAATCCAGACCATGCTTGTCTTTTATGTATGACCTCTGATTCTTCTTGTCAAAATGATTTACAAAAGATCAAGTCCACATGGAAGATATTTGATGATGCTCTCTAGGCCCATTTACTTGAGGTTCTTTTCCACTGCAAGATCATGAAATGCTATAAGGCATTCACGGGCTGGTTATACAATCCAAATCCTTTCTTCCTCATCATGTGTGTAGGTGAAATAATCATAGGCACAAGGTATCGTATGACTATTTATTTGAGTCATCCACTCAGTTCCAAGACTTGATTTTGGTTGAAAAGTGAATGTTGCTTGTCTCTCATCCCATCCTTGTAAGCTATTTCTCTTGTTGAATCTCTTTCCATGTTGTGTGGCTTGAGAGGTTGAGGTGGTGTTAGCAACTTGATTCCTTGGTAGCAACTCCCCGATGATAGGCATAGTGCTCATGTTGTCATACTCTTCTAAATTTACTTCCTCATAGATCCCAATAAACATCTAGATTATCTAATACTGAGGGCCCAAAAGGGTATGGTGGCATCCATGGTTCAAGATTTCTGTGAGGTGTTTCATCACCCATGATGACGGAGTGACTAGGGTGGAATTTTTTAAGAAAAGGAAAAGGTTTTAGGGAGAGGTTTCTAGAGGTTTGGAAGTAGTTTGGAAGGGGTTGGGGAGTCCTAGAAAAAATTTGGCAGAGTTTTGTTGCTAGAGCTATAGCCCCAAATGGCTATAAAATGAGGCCTGGGGGTCCTTATATAGAGTAAGCAATATAGCCATGCATGGATATGACAATCACTTCGAAAAATTGTGGATCTTGATGAACTTTGGAGTTGGATGTCTTGGGATGGGCATGTTGTTTGTCAATTGTAAAGGATTTTTTGGTGATGTAATCTCTAGGCCATCTACACACTATCAAAGTTATAGCTATGTGTTGGCTTTTGGGTACTTTTGTGTGGCAAATAGGTTGGCTAATGGCTTGTGCATGATGTTGGAGGCATGGGAAACTCATGTATGTGACTTGGAAACCATTCTGAGCACCTTGAATTTTATAGCCATGTGCTAGAATTGATGGCCTTAACAGTGACTATTGGAGCTGGTACTTTAAGGTTGGTCTGAGGTATGCATTGGGAGCTTAATCTGCAAATTTTACCTCATTGTGACAACTTGCATTTTTATAGCCACGTGCTGGGTTGTGGCTTTCTGGTGCATCTATTGAAGATTCTATTGTTTGGAGTGAATTGAGCTATGTTGATAGAGCTTAAAATATGAGTTTCATCTCAATGCACACTTCAAAACTTATAGCCATGTGCTAGGTTTGGAGGCCTTAATAATGACTATTCTAGAAATTATTGTTGTAGGCAATGTCTAGGCATCACGTAGAGACTACATGTCAAGTTTGGTGTCCATCTAAGATGGTTTAATTTTATAGCTACGTGCTAGGGTTGGAGCCCTAAACAATGTCTATCAACATGGTGCTTGGTTTGGAACATGTGTGGGCATCGTGGGGATCATGTCTGTGAAGTTTGGCTCAATTCCAAGAAGTTTTTTTTTTTTGCCCATATTGGAACCCTGGCCTTGTTGCCTTCCCTAGAACTATGTTAATGGTCTATTCTCTTGAATTCTTATGCCACTTGAGTGCTATCACAATACATCTTCTTGTAAAATGGTTCATGCTGACTTGTAGGACAATTTCTTATGGCCATGCAGTTGTGTTGCTAGTGAAGTGCTTGAGGTGATGGTATCGTGTTGTGCTCATCTCCATGTGGTGCATCTTGTAGCAATTGTGTGTTAGTGCATTGATGTGGAAAATATGGTGAGTGCTTAAGTGGGTGTCTAAGTGATTACATTCATCCTACCCTACTTTGTGATTTCGGCATAATGTGCAGACATCCATGATGAATACTTATGTCGTGTATTGGTGATGTGCTCTTTGAATGCCTCCCAAGTGCTTGTAACATGAGCTATGTTGTGATGACCTTGATGTTGTCCACTAGTGTAACATGAACTTTCCTAGTGACAGGTTCTTGTGTAAGAGATATGGTGCCATGAGCACTTGTAGAGCAAAGGTATGAGTAAAGGGCAAGTTGCCACATGGCATGGAGGACATATCCCACATGTGAGCAAGCAAATGGATGTAAGTACCCTCACCTATAAAAGGGAGGTTCATTTGAAGTAATATCAAATCAAGCACTTTGCACTATCTCAAGATTCTCTTTATGAGTCCAAGCTAATCTATCTTGGAACCTAATTGACTTGAGATACATGTCATGAGCACTCTCTTCATCATGTTTCCACACAGGTTTCATCCACCTTAGAGCGCTCCATAGATCCTGAGGCACACATGTTTTGTCATGGTATCAGAGCCTAGGTCTAGTCTCCTAGATTAGTTGTAGGTATGTCTTAGGAGCTCATGTTTTTCTCCTAGGTTAGTTTTAGTTTTTTAGATTGAAGACAAATTTCCATCCCTAGAGAGAGAAATTTTCCGTCCATCCATTTCATGAGAGACTCATTGTGAGCTTGAGTGATCCTTGTTGCTGTGTGAGAGAGAGAGATAGGGAGAGTCTTTCAAAGAAAGATTTGTGAGAGACCTCCTATGGATCTACTGAGAAGGAGAGATGTTTTTAAACATACTCTTGATTAAAGGAGACAAAGCAAGAGAAGCTCCCAACGACTCAAAGAGCGCAGGTTTGGCACTGCTGCTCACAATGTCGACTGCACCAACTAAAGTCTCCTTCTGCACTCCCGACGAGTGACATCCATTGCCTCCTTTAACTGAGTTACGGGCCAGAAGCTGACCAGTATACAGCAGCAAACAATGCCCAACAACAGAATTGCGACTCCACAGAGCTGCATCGGCTTCTCTGTTGCGACTCCACAGAGCTGCATCGGCTAGTGACTGCATCAGATGGTTTGTCAATCCGCCACACGACTTCAGCTATAGAAGCAAGCAGCGAACAAGGATGCCCTCCATCGACAATGCAGAAACTCCATCACCGACTAGCTTTGACCCTCTAGGCTGAGCACACCTCCATCGACCTCCAGAAGCTCCCTGCAGCCAGTCGCCAACGCACTACCTACAACCACGACCCTGCAACACCCACGGCCGAACTGCTCCATCAGCGCGATGAGCTTCTGCCATAGCTGCCAAGCAGCGCCATGCCATAGCTTCAGATTTGCAGTGGACTCTACAATGACTCAGGTTACTAATTGTGGGATATGAAGCTCCTCCGAACGAGCTTCCGGCGCTTCCTCAGAGACCCGATTGCCTTCGCATGAGGAAAAACCCAACCATGCACCCTCGAAATGACGACGACCCTTGCGGCTTGTTGCAAAGCACCACGTCGCCATAGCCATCTTCATCGTCGCCACGCCATTCCGTCGACCTCTCGCCGTCATTGCAGAAGCTTCAAAGATCTCCTTCTTCCTTCTCCAAGGTCTCAGATAACTTCCACGTGGCAGGATAAAAATTAACTATGGTTAAATTTAACTTAGTTTGGTTTGGTTAAGTAAACCCAAGTCTGGTCCATTCAACCCACACTAAACCATAGTTAGTCTTAGGTTCAGGATTAGTTAAGTGCCACCTAAGCACCCAGCACCCTTGCTAAGCACAATCTTGCAAGTTGCATGTGAACAGCCTCTGTGCCACATCATCAAAGGCCCTTTTCTTCACAAAAATTCAACAAGCCATAACTTGCAATCCAAGAAGAATTTGCACACGCTCCAAAAAGGAAAAGTGATCATCTTTTCGAGCTCTACACGCCTGTCATGTCAGAATCATTGTATGCAATTAGACACTACCAATATTGAAATAATTCAATTGGTAAGACCTTTGCAACCATTGGAAAAAGCAAAGCATGAATGCAAACATTGATGTAAAAAGCAAGCCGAAAGCACAAGTGTATGAGATGACCATAGCCCGAAACATGGCATCCACACAGAAAGCATTAAGGCACATGGAAGAACAAAGCATCATGTAGGTAGCTACACCAAACAAAGAGGCAAACGAGTCGTCATCAAGCCATGAGCCAAAAGGTGACATGAATGGAATGTATTGAAAAACAAAAACCTTGCCAACCTTGCCTATATGTTTGTAATCAAACCTGACCACCTGAGAGTAGCTATGAAAGCACCCAGGGGAGGTATTGACATGTTTATAAAAAAAAAAAAAAAAACCCACACTTGACCACCTTAAGTAGCAATGCAAGCGCTAAGGGGAGGTGATGGAATGTAACTCACATCTGACCACCTTGCAGTAGCCAAAGGATTATGGCACCAAGGGGAGGTGTTGAGATATGGTGCCATGAGCACTTGTAGAGCAAAGGTATGAGTAAAGGGCAAGTTGCCACATGGCATGGAGGACATATCCCACATGTGAGCAAGCAAATGGATGTAAGTACCCTCACCTATAAAAGGGAGGTTCATTTGAAGTAATATCAAATCAAGCACTTTGCACTATCTCAAGATTCTCTTTATTAGTCCAAGCTAATCTATCTTGGAACCTAATTGACTTGAGATACATGTCATGAGCACTCTCTTCATCATGTTTCCACACAGGTTTCATCCACCTTAGAGTGCTCCATAGATCCTGAGGCACACATGTTTTGTCATTGCCTGGGGGATTCACTCTTCATTAAAGGGGGACATCACCTGCGTGCATGAACTTAAGAAAACCCCCTATTTAAGATCCACGTAGGATGATAAAACACCCCTATTTAAGCTTATAAGATACCACCAAAATTATCTTATGTCCCCCCCTTTCCTTAAACCTATGTTCTTTCTCAAGCATTTAGATTACACAATAAGCAAATTTAGATTATTTAGATTACTTTCTTTATGACTATTTAAAACCATAAATAAAACCAAACTTGTTTAGACTAGTTACCCAACGTAGCCTTTACTACGTCGCCCCCTCATAAATATGGCATGGCCCCCCTAGCTTAAATTCAATATTGGGAAAAAATAAAAAGGGCCCCCACCCCTAATGTATAAGCTTATGCCTCATTTCAAAAAACCCCCCTATTGTACACTCACATGATATCATAAGTTTTTCCCTATAAATCCCTCGGGTGTAATTGTGACCTCCTATTGTGGTAATCCCTTATGACTAAGATATGGTTCTTGTGTAGCATCCCTTAGTTCTTCCATACTATCGGATTGTGTTGTTAAAGGGCCTGCAGTAAGTTCACATATTCTCCCTTTGTCTTTTGAATGTTGTGGCTTGAAGGAGGTTCTTGTGCTATTGCACATTCCATAAGTGTCGAAATAGATAGCTATTGCATTATTTTAGAAGAAGGTTCTTGTGTTACTTCTCTCGTCCTTAGAGATGTATATACCCATTTCTTGGTAAAAGCTCTTGTCATGTCGTTATGTTGTTGATGAGGCTTGTTAGGAATAGTGGGACAAGATGGAGTCTTGGGTATCCATAATTGTTTGAAACCCTTCGAGCTATCATTGGTGACGAGCATTGTCTTAAGTACCCATCTTTTTTTGGTTCGAGAAGTGAGAGTGTGTTGAAGTGGAAGATTTTTCTCCTCGGGTGGTGAGGTTGATTTTGACTTAAGGGGCTTGAGGTGTTCTTATTTGGGTAACCATTTGAATTGTTGTCCCTTGTAGAATCCTTATGTTAGTAACAAAGACTTGCTGACCCATTGTTTCTGAGTATTTGTTGGAAAGATGGTGGTTGATAAGGTTTAGAACCTCTCCCTTTAGGTGTTGTAGATTGAGGTATTTTTGTCTTTTATTGAGCTTTCATAGGTCATGTTGCATCCAGATGAATTCTTTGTCCTTTTGTGCATGGAGTTGGTTCTTTGGAACCCACATTTTTTGTGTAGTATCATTGCACAGGCTCGTGCTTGGGATTGAGTTGTCTTGCAAGGTTCATACTTTTCTTTCATTTGATCATTTGGTGCTATTGGTTCCTCATTCCTCAGCAAGTCAATCACATATATTCTTATGTTGCTTATCAAGGTAGTTGTTGTTTGTCTCCAATCAATCTAGAAATTCACTTGGTAGCACCAAGTCCTTCCGAGTACCATGTGTTCCTCAATCATAAATACAGGCATCACATAAAATCAAATGGTAATAACATGACAACTTGCTTCATGACTTAGAGTGGCATAACCTATTGCATGAGTCATGTTACCATCAATGGATCTTATAGGAGTAGATGTATCTATTAGGTGTAGCGATAGAATCTACCAAACTTGTTGAGATATAAAGTTGTTACTAGCACTTGGTTCAATCAGAGATTCAAGGCCAAGAGCAGAACCTTTAGCATTTGAAGCAGTGGAGGTCCATAAAACCTCTTTAGCTTGCTACCATTAACGTAGCCTTCCATGACTACACCATCTAGTGTCGCAATTTGAACCGCCCCTTGTGGCGTAATTTCCACCGCATGATACAGTCCCATTCCTTGGTATTTCAATTTTCTTTCATGTTGCAGACCCTAAACATTAGAGCAAATTTTACTATTTCAAGTCTTTGTCTTTGAGGTTACGGTCCCATTCCTTGGTATTTCAATTTTCTTTTCATGTTGCGGACCCTAAACATTAGAGCAAAATTTCCTATTTCAAGTCTTTGTCTTTGAGGTTGCGGTCAACCACCACCGTTTCCTCCTCAGCTTCTCAACTCTCATTCCATAGGCTCTACTCTAAGCCTGGTTTCTTTTAGCCTTCCAAGATCTATGAGTCTCTTGACTAGAACTTCTTCTATAAGTTTTTCTCTCACCACCACTCTTAGGTTGGGAACTAAATACTCCATGAGAATCATAGCTTCCATGCCAAAGCTTAGGCTGAAATGGGTACATCTTCTCTCTGAACATCTTGGTCTGAGCACATGTTTCTGAGCATGGCCTATATTGTGATTTTGTAGGCAATTTTATCATAACATCACACACATTTAGTCATAAAACTACCCCAAGAAGATACTATATACATTTCTACCCCACAAAGATGCCGCTAACATCACACACCCTTTAGTCATAAAACTACCCCACAAAGATGCTATATACATTTAATTACATTTCTTTCCAATAGTATTTAGGGCTTATAAGATCCCTTTATTCACAAAACTACTTTTCATGTCTACTTCATTTCAACACCCTCCACCTATATCATCCATCATTCATACTATCATGATAGATAGTGATTTATCGATGAAATGATTGCAAGTCACAAGGTGAAGAATTTAGGGTGCAAATTTGCATGCATCTATGCCAAAACATTTATTAGTTGCATCAAGGAGATACTTTAAGATTCAATTCACCATGATGATCATTTATACACAACTCATAGTTTTGACATGGAAACCTTAACTAAGATATGACATGATTGTCACATCTCTAGCAAATAGAAAAAGTTTTATGAAACCAACATGCTCAAAATTGAACATGCGATATTAAGATTAATATTCATGGTGGGTACTCATATGATGTACTAATAGTTCTTCAATATGATTACTACATCTCTAGCAAATGAAATAGGTGCAAGACACCACAAAAGTTATGCATGTTCAATACTAGGGCATCACAAGCAAAATGAATTGCTTGAAGGGAAAAACTCATGTCAAATCACTAGACTCAATCTTCTCTACTGATGTCATCCACATAGATATTGCGATGATGCCTTCTCTCTTTGATGGGGGCATTGAATGCTATGTCATTACACATCATGTCAGCCATAGCACCTGCATAAGAAGGTAAAAAGCTAAAATAGATCAATCAATACCAATGCCTCATTGATAATAATATTCTCCAACAAATAGGTTTAAAAAGATAAAACACGAGAGTAACATACTTACTAGTCGTCCAAAAGATTAACAACCATTTCCACATCTTCGGAATCATTTAGAGTCCCATAGTTGCTTAACACATTTCCCTTTCCTTTTTGTCCATCCAAAAATGGTTGCAATATAGAATTGCAAATGTCAGGATCATTCTCAATAGATAAGCATGCTCTCCCAGAATGCATGCATGCTTTTTGCATAGAACCAATCCCAGCACCTAAGTCCACCATGTCCAAAAATTGGACACAAGAACTCCAAGAAGTACAACATCATGCATGGTGCCTTCTCCAATGCACCTCTCCATGGAATACTCTCTCCATGTTTTATAGTTTGCTCACTTGTTGGTAAATAATGATGAAACAAACTACTTCCAAAAGCAATGCCCAATTTGGTACCAACCACGGAAGCATTTCCAGGATTACAAACACAAGACATACTAGCCCGATGAAGAACGCATAAAACCACAACATCCACCTAAAGACAAGAAAAGAATTAAACTTATACTTAGTACAAGCCATTTCATTATACAAGAGCATAAATTCTTTCAACAGGTCATTGTAAGACAATTGTCTCACCTTATGATCAATACCACCAACTTTGATTGTACAATATGCATCCAAGCATTGCATGTACATTCGACATGCAAACTCCAATCTACTGCTCCTAGCATAATGCTCAACCAAATGAAGAACATGAGGAGCACACATAACTAGGATCCAGCCAGAATCTGAAACAATTGTGGCTGCTACTAGCAAGGAGTAGCGTACATGGTCCTCTGTTAATAAATTCCAAGATGGAGATGTGGAATCCTCTACTCCAAGAGCTTCTAGATGTGTAGGCAGATCAAGAATGACAAAATCTACAGCCCAAGCAACACTCTTACCATTTCTTGTTTTTCTTTCACCTCCAAGACCCACAAAGTATTCCTTCATGTCTATATAGGCTTGTGGAAAAAACATGTATTGCTTACCTAAATACCAATCATCGAGATGCCCTCGTCATCTCCATTTGTCCTATTGCAGTTGTAGCAATAGTCATTGAATCCTTTAAATCTTCATAAAGTTCAAGTTTGTTCATTGCTTGTATTTCCCCAAAATACTCTCTCAACCTAGGATCTTGAGGAAGCACAAAGCTAGCTTGTTGACTAGCAACCAAGACCTGAGAGAGTAACCTCTCAGATTCACAAAGCAACTGATCCATCCATGCCTCTTTCGCCATCCACTTTATGAATTCTCTATCAGCTTTTGGCATCCCATAACTTGTTCTCAAATTTGAATCTGACCCTAAGATTCTGAGGGTTGCTAGTTGTGTCTCCTTTGAGACTTTTGCAATGGAGATGTTATACAACTTTTTCAATGTGACAATAGATGATTTATCATCAAATGGGAGGCTCCACAAGATATTAAACCAATCTTCACCATTTGTTGGTTTGACAATAGACAGAATCTACATATAAACAATACATACAATCATCACACTCAACTGTATTTTTTAATCATACAATACATGCATATCCCATACCTTGATCATTTTCTAAACAAACATCATATGATCAATCTCAAAAAGTGCATGGATGGGCATGTGTATTCTCCTATTCAACCAAGAGTACAAGAGTGACTGTGGCACAGCATAAAAGGCATCATTTACTTAAGTGTCCCTGCAACTGTACTAAAACAGAAAGGCATCCCAGGCTGCCCTCTCCAAAGAATGAAATCCACCCTATCTGCCTCCCTTTTTGTCTGATGGCAACTCAACCATGTTGAAATCGCCACCAATGATCTAAGAATCTACAATAGGGGCCTAAGAGAGTAACTGCTTCCAAAAGGAGATCCACTCCCCTCTATTGTTGGGAGCGTAGAGATTGAGAAGACCAATCTTATGCCCTCCAATCAATATAATGATCCATTGAGCTCTAGAGGGAGATAATACCATGCCCAGCAACCAAGGGGAGAGTAGAAAGAGAGACCGAAATGCAAGTACCTCCCCTTGTGCCCATAGCAAGTGACCAGAAGGTATGTCCTAAAAGTAGTTTGCCAGACTTAGAGTAATCATTGGCATCCAACTTGTGTTCCTGGATAAAAAGGATATCAATAGCACCTCTAATGACACCTGGATGAAGCTGATTCCGGATCAGCTGCCTACGGCGACGGTGTGGAACTCCGCCTAGGCCCTGTATGTTCCAACTGACTATCCCCATCGACAAGAGGATGCTAGATGGAAAGTCTTACCTAACCTAGTAGAGGAGACCAGCTGGCCGAAACACTCATGCTGAGGGCAGGAAACTCGACAGGTGAAAGGATCCCCACACCTGCTGAAGTGGAGGCCCTATCAAAAGAAATCCCAATGACCAGGACCCCTAAGGTGGAGGGCACAAACTCCTCCTCATCCATGAAAGTCATCAATTCTGCCAGTGCTGAAAAAAGAGTTCCTGATAAGCAAGTCTGGCCGAGGAGTGCGAAGAAAGACCTGCACTCGTGGAAGATGGAGGAGAAGGATCTACTAGGCCTCTATCAATAGAACTAGAGCTAGGTGCTGAGGAGGCCTGTGGCTGGGCTAAAGAGGAATATGGAGTCCTCATCTATGCCTGCACTTTCTCGGTCGTCCTGACTATGGCAAGAACAGTCTGCAGGGAAGAAGTATCTGTCGCCCCCTCGTGGTCAGAAACCAAGGTGACTGGGGCTGGTGCATCTAAAGGCCCCTCCTGATGTAGAACTGTAGTGTCTAGGGCTGTAGCAACATCCACCTCTGGAGTTTGGAAGGCGTCTGTCTGAATAGGAACAAGGGTCTCCTCCTGAGGTAAGGGAGCCGCTCTGATAGCTCTCCATCATGGTACTGGCTATGCTACGGGCATTGGGCATCCTACTGCCCCTGGTGATCCTGGGTGTGCGCAGCAGGGCGCCCTACTGCTCCAGGTGGTCCTGGAGTGTGTGGTACAGGGCGCTGGGGAGGTGCAGTCGGGATAGTACCTAAAGGAGCTGCACCAAAAGACCTCTTGGGTCTTTTTTTCTTCCTTGGGCACAGTCTCTAGCAAAGTGCCCAAGGGTCCTGCAAATCCTGCACTGGTCCTGTCTACCTGAAATATCAACTCTCTATCGAAAGAGAGAGCTGTCTGGACGCTGAAGCAAGATGTGGTCATCTGAGATGTTAGGGTCAAAGACAATGACCCTAACACGAGGCACCCCGTCTGCTCTGATTGCCTTTGCCGAGGAAGAAGGCATGCCAGGAAGGGGGGGATCTCAGTGACCACTCCGAAAGTGGCTCCGATAGTAGCAAGAAGTCGATGGTAGACCTGAGGAAGACGCAAAAATCTAATGAACAGTGATGTGAACTGCCTGTCCTCCTCGACCGGCGGATCAAAGCCCAAGGTGTAGGGTAAAAGAAAAATCATCCTCGAACCCAAAGCCAAGGGATTAGCTTTGAGAACAAGGGCTGTGGACTCATGGGAGTCGAAAATCACTCGGAAGAATCCACGTCCCAGAAGTCAAATATCCCTGAGGTGTGGGGTGAGTCTCCTAGTAATGCCCCCAGCATCCAGTCTCTAGCATGTGATCTAGAAGGGTGTGACCCAAAGATGCGGGCGAAAAGTGATGTGGAGCTCTCTAAGTCCACATCTTTCTTGAGCTGCTGCAACTCATCTTCTGAAAAGATGACGGTTCTCGCGGCTGATGGAATTGGACGGAGATTGGTTGAGTGGGGATCCATTCGCCAATTGATGTGAAAAGGCTGATTCCAACACTGTTAAAGCTCCATCCGTGATACTATTGCCCAGGACGCCTTGGAACACGGGTGTAGGAAGGAGGAGAATAGGAGAGGGTAGGAGAGAGGGGAAGGGAAGGAGAGGATAGACTGAGGGGGTAGACGGAGGTAGGTTGAGGGGGAGGCGTAGGGGAGCTTAGTTAGGAAGGAAGGGAGAGGGGGAGGGGGAGGGGGCTGGCGGGGAGGGAGAGGGAGGGCGGGGGAGAGGAAAAGAGGGGGGGGATTAGGAGGAGGGAGGGGGCTGACGGCAGGGAGAGAAAGGGGGGGCGGGGGAGAGGAAGGGAGGGGGCAGGGGGGGGGAGAGCTGGAGGGGGGCAGCAGGGGGGGGAGAGGGAGAACCGGGTAGGGGGCAGGGGAGGGGAGGGAGGAGGGGGGCTGTCGGGTGAGGGAGAGGGGGGGTGGGGAGGGCTGTCGGGTGAGGGAGAGGGAGGGCGGGGGAGGGAGCGGGGGAGGAAAGGGGTGGGGCGGGGGAGGAGGAGGGGGCGGGGGGGGGGGGGGGGGCAGTAGGGGGGGAGAGGGAGGGTGGGGGAGGGAAGGGGTGGGGGAGGAGGAGGGGGCGGGGGGGCAACGTGGGGGGAGAGGGAGGGTGGGGGAGGGGGCGAGGGAGGAGGAGGGGGCAGGGGGGCTAGGGGGTGGGGGAGAGGGAGGGCAGGGAGGGAGAGGGAGGAGGGGGTGGGAGGGCTGGCAGGGGGGGGGAGAGGGAGGGTGGGGAGGAGTAAGGGGAGAGGGAGGGTGAGGGAGGAGGGAGAAGGGGTTGGCGAAGGGGAGGGACAGGAGGAACAGCGAGGGGAGGGAGAGGGGGGGTAGCGAGGGTGAGGGAGAGGGAGATGGGGCTGGCTGAGAGAGGGAGAGGGGGGGGCAGTAGCTCACAGGGAGAGGAGCAGCTCCTTTTGTTTCAGTAAAGGTAGGTTTCAGTTTTGAGTTTTCCAGTTTCAATCAACTAAAGCCCCAGTCAAAGCGGTCAAAGTTCTAGTCAACTGGCTCAGTTTACAAAGCAAGTGCTACCAGATTGGATTTAATCAGTAATCAAGCCCCGCAGCCTTCAAGAGCAAGGGAAAATAAGGGGGGTTCCAGTTGGAAATTTCTTTATCCGACCTAACGGTGTCGAGATATTACGGTCAATCGGGTTAGTTTACAAAGCAAGTACCGTCACATGGATTCCGAATGAAAATCAGACATTACAGAGGTGTTTCAGCCTGAAAAATAATGCTAGTCTCTTTTTTGATCACCACAATCCGACATAACCATAATTAGATTTTTAATTATTAAGAAATCTGCAAAAACCGCCTTTTGGTACCCCGGCCCGACCTACCACACGGAAACCGAACCTAACTAGCTCCAAATGAGTCATGCAGCCACTTGCTTCGAATGTAATGAAACCACTGAGAAACATTCCAGAAGTAACTGCTGCTTAAAAATACCCTCCTCGTGAAATATAATTAAAAAAATGAAATCTCCCTTTAAAAAAATATTTTTTTTAACTATGTAATTGAACCGGGATTCCATTTGACCAAACGGATGGCAATGTCTGCATGAAATTAAAGCAGTTAGTCACGAGGAGAGCCTACCAAGTGTCGTAAGAGGAGGCTGCCATTTGTCACACCACCATGTGTCATGAAGAGGATTGCCCACATATCAAACTAAGAAGCTGTCCACTTGTCACGGTACCATTGGGGGAAAGATATCCAAGGTATAGCTAAGGATCACATTTTTAAAAAAAAGGACCAAATGCTGGACGTAATCGCCGACATAACGCGCAGCCGTCAACAGAATTCGCTCGCGGGGTACGAAGATCGACGGAATCGTGGGCAGATCGACTATGCAGAGTGGCGGCAGCATAGAAGGAGGTGCTCAGGAGGATGACGAGGAGCAGCAGTGGCCGCTCCAATGATCTGCTACAGCAGGAACCCGCGAGCTCCCGAGTAAAGGTGAAGGTGGATAGTGATCAGCAACTGCATGGAGACTAGGCAGCAATGGTGCACGCTGAAGAGCAGAAAGGTGCGCTGCTATGCAGCCAAAGGGTGTGCCACAAAAGGGAGGACAAAGTGCTTGATGAAGGCAACACGTACACACAGGAAATGGATAGATATGGCGCAGGGCTGAGGTTGAGGAAGGGGAGCAAGAGATCAGACAGGCATGGTGCTTGGTTGTGATGATTGCGAAGATTCTAAGCTAGGGAAGCTTCGAGCAATAGCTATGGCGATGGGAAAGGTCAAGAAGCTTGCTGGCTGTAGAAAGCAGACGTGGGCTTGGAGGGTGGGAGAAGCAGAGGACCGTAGAGCCTTCTCCGGTGGTGGATGAGTGGTGGTGAGGGATTCGTGGGAAATGGCTAGAAGATAAGCCATCTCCCCACCAATCCCTCCTACAATAAAAACCAAAAAAAGAAAAAATTTACATATAATTTTTTCAACACCCAGAGAGTTTTGACATAACGGTGCATCCATGGGGCGACTGCACGGAAACAGAGCCATCGAGAACCATCGCAAGCACCTGCAGCTGAAGTGTCGAGCTCCGATTGCTATGGGAACCACTAACGAAACTGTTGACCCCACGACAAGTAGTCACGGCATGCCCTATAGCACTTCAAATCGAGTCGTATCTGTCGCATCCGGGCTCGGATCGAGGTGCCGTAAAAAACAAAAGTATATCCTGCATCCAACCTGACAACATCGTACCGAATATCCCAACATCGGAGCTGATCCGGTGCCCATAACGGTGGGATCGGCTAAAAATAGTCGCATCAGATGCTCGCATAAATCCATAAAAATCTCGGCACCATCAACTCAGATTGGAACACAGTAAAAAGGAAAAGCGGATCCTTCGACAAGACCCACACGGCTGCAGTGAAAGCCCCATGACTAGGGTCCATCTATCATGTCAGATGAAATAAAATATGTAGAAAATAACACTGAGATAGATGTCATCATGCCTATCCTGACCCAATGATACCAAACCACGTACATACGGTACCCGACACCAAAGTCAACCCAAGTACCGTCCAATAGCAACCCAAGGCATCGGTATCACCATAAAGCCAGCTATAACTACTGCCATAAAAGTGATGCCACTATCGAATCCAATGACAACCGTAGATATGCATCTGCATGGCATCCAGCCAAATACATCCTACAGAAAAATCAATAACTAGTTGCTGGCAACAATCACAAATGCCATGATAAAAACCTGATGCCATCAACCATAACCGCATCTGTTATGTTCAAGTCGAGGTAACATGACCTCGGAAGGGTCAATCGACATTTTCCTTTAAAGGATCAATGTTTATATTATATTTGTTTGGGCTTCATGTAAATGATAAAAAAGGAATCAAGGTCAAGGTCCTTGGTGAGGGTGATATGGTTGACACTATTATTGTATCTGTTACCTTTCATCCTGGCATGTCTGTCCTAAAGGAAGAATACTAGATTCTCTAAGCAGTGATGATCAGAGTTTCTGAAAGCAACAGTTGTATTTACTATAACAGTGCACTTTGACTTATTAATACAAAACCATCCTTTTTGAAAAACAAGAAAACAAAATGTAATATATATTTGTTTGTTTATATTTATAATTATAATTATATTTACTTATTAAAATAAATAAATATAAACAAACAAATAAATAAACATATATATTATAGTGAGAGAGAGAGACTCTCTCTCTCTCTCTCTCTCTCTACCTATCACACACACACACTCTCTCTCTCTCTCTCTCTCTCTCTCTCTCTCTCTCTCTCTCTCTCTCTCTTATAATATTTATCTCTCCATCACAAATCCATGTGTGCTCGGCACTAGACTAGGTGGATCTAAGGCTAAGGGACATAAATGCATGAAATGTGCCAAGGGGCAAATGGTTTTAATGATATCCCAAGAGAGGGGTAAATGATGCATTAAGGAGGGACCCTAAAATGAAGGCATGTGGCATACTAGATCCATCTAGGGAAATTTGGGGCTTGGTGGAGATTTAGTAAGCAAGAGCTTCAACGTAAGTGAATTCAGATGAGAAGGCTTACGACCACTGAGATCGGTTGGGAGGTGATTTAATGTGTCAGCGCCCGTGATTCGACGTAACAAGCTAGGAGTAAACAGGTTTTCGTGTAATATTTGGTATCAGAGCGTAGATTTGGGATCTTGTCGAGTTTGGAAGGCTAACGATGAATTAAGGAAGGATTTCCAGTCAGGATCAGAGAAAAAGACTACGGTGGTAGATTGTTTGCGTCGTCAGGGAGGCCATTGGATAGTTCATTGTTTTGGGTGGACATTGAACATCAGAGTGGTCGTGACTGGGTTGGATCGAGGACTCATCAGAGTGATGCAACGGACGCGGCAAATCATTGTCTTACGAAATCTGAGGAAAAGACAAAAACTGACGCACACGCTAGTACGTACGGATGGTTACTGTTGGAATTCCGTGACAATTTCATGACAACGCATCAAGGGACTAGCTGTGCAATATTGTGGGAGATGTTGTCGCAGGATTTGGTAAGGTACTGTGGACTTGTGCAACTTGCAGCCCCGCCTCCACCGTGGATAGCCACTGCCTCAAGCTTCCTTCAGCACTTTGTCTCTCCTCTTTTCGTTCCCATCCTCTAGAAGTTCCTCTCCCTTCATTGGTGGCAGATTACGAGAGGGCGAATGCATTGGATTTTGCAGGCGAAGCTAGGATTGGGCTCCTCTCTTTGATGCTATGCCAATGTGAACTGCCTTCTCTCAAAAGGCCGTTAGTTATTCCTATGGGCAGCAGCATTTTAGCTGTACTTGTATGGCAACAATTGTGAAGTGTCAAAGGAAGGTTCCATGAAGCCGAAGTAACTCTATACGGTTGTAGTTAGCAGATGATCGCACCACCCATGAGACCAGTCGGGCGAGTGTTGATCGCGTGGAGATACCAGGGGGCCTTCGATTTCTTTTTTCCTTCTGTTCTAATTTTTTGTTAAATTTCTAAAACTTCAAGGTGTGTGAGCTGGATTGGGAGCGAAACTATGCCTTTGGATTGAAGGATTTGAGGTTTTTGAGATCGCAGGAGTTTCCCTAGCATAGGGAAAAGTGGGTTTGGTTACAGTGTGATATATGTCCAGTTTGCTGTGAATTTGGAAGTTGGGCTTTCGATTTGTAAATACAATTTCAAGTAGTGTTTTATTATTTAATCTTTAAAAAAAAAAAAAACCACCCATCAACCTAAATGGAAGTAGAAGAAGAAGCTTCTAGGATGGATCTCATAGAGTCGGGAGTCCGGCCGACCCCGCAGGTATCGCACCCAATAGGTCATACACTATCTGGCAGAATTGCAATGTTAGAGGATGGCTTGCAACAGATTTTAGCGCAGCAGTTACAAGCAAATGCAGGGCAATCTAAGCTCAGGAAAATGGTACATAGTATGTCTGCTAGACCATCCCGTGAAGAGAAAGGTAAATCTCCAATGGAACCGGAGTCCAGTGTTCATACAGTCGAGCCTAGGAGAGCTAAGGTGCCTAATATTGCCAATTATAGGCCAGAAAAGTATTCTGGTCGGATGTCTGACTGTAGTTCCGATATCATTGAGATCTGGTTACACAAATGGGACGAGGCATTCGCCATTTGTGAAATCAGGAATGATATGAAGAAAATCTGCGAGGCCACCCATATGTTTAATGAGGCAGCAGATAGGTGGTGGATAAAACAGCAGAAAGATGGAGTGGCATCCACTACTTGAGAGGGGTTTAAAAAAGAATTTAGAAAACACTTCTTATCTCTTGACGAAGCATCCCGAGAGCTTGGGATCAGTATCGAAACCTTCGTCAGAGAAATTTATCAGTGGCAAAATACACTAATAAGTTCAGAGAAAGTGTAATGAAGGTTGATGAACCTCTACCTCAGTCAATCCAAGTAAAAGATTTTATCTTTGGATTGAATGACCCAATCAAGATGGAAGTTCGGGCTAAGTATGCGAACATGCTAGATGAAGCAATTGCCATAGCCCTGAACTATGAGGATGCAAAAGGGAACAGGCCAAGTGTGTTTGTGCAGGTTGGGACTCAGTATGCGTACCCAAAGAAAACTGGGTTTAAGAAGAAGTGGATTAGCAAAAGGAGTGCCTCACAGCCCAGTGGTCAAGCCAAGCAGGCGAAACCAGTTGAGACTCCTAAATCAAGTACCACCATTGGAATGAAAAGAAAAGTAACACCAATAGCAGCCCGGGCTTGGTCGAAGTCTTCTTTGAACCCAGAGCAAAGGAAAAAATCGAGGAGAGAAGGCTTGTGCTTTGGATGCCTTCAGCCTCATTAGTGGAAAGATTGTCCACGAAACAAGGATCGTCGGATGGCTAAGATGGTGGTCTCAGAATGCGACCTCAGAATGCGACATGCAAATGGCGGGAAGTCCCAGAGCAGAACAGATGCAGATTCAGCTAGCGAGATCTTCTCAGTATCTTTTTTGTTATGTGTGTCTGTTGCTATGTTAGTAACTAGTGCACCTGATAATATCCTGTCAAAGCCCGCAGCAATGAGGTATACAGCCTTTAATGATACGGAGTTAATTAAGATGAAAGGGCAAGTAGCTAATCATGATGTCATTGTGTTGTTTGAGCTAGCGTCAACACACAATGTAATTAACTCCAAGCTTGTAAAGAGGCTGAAACTAAAGACTAGCCCATCTGACTATGCATATACAGTCAGAATGATAGATGGAAGTTCAACTGAAGTATGGGACCAAAGGGTTACCCAGTTGGAGCTTCGAATTCAGGACTATGCTGAGAAGCTTGATTTTGAAATGACTAAGCTTGCTCATGCAGACATAGCCCTGGGTAAGGCTTGGCATTCTAGGAAGAATCCAGCCATAGATTGGAAAAAGCACATTTATCAATTCAAGATGAATGATGTGCTGTATGTCTTACGAGGTGAAAAGGATATACCTCAAGGACTGTTGGTTTCCATGATGGAAATTCGAAAAGCTCAAGAAGAGTTTTTGTTTCTTTATACAGCATCGATAGAGCCAATTGATGATTCTTTGGCTAGCACTGATGTTGCTCAAAATGGAGAGATGGCCAAGCTGGCTGATCAAATAGCAGAGGAGTTCTCTGATTGTTTTAGGGATGAGCTACCTTATGGGTTACCTCTAGAGCGAAATTTTCAACATAAGATTGAACTAATCCCGGGGGCAAAACCTGTAAATAGACCTCCCTATAGGTTGAATTTTACTGAAGAGGCGGAGGTGCAAAGACAACTGGAAGAATACCTCAAGTTGGGGCAGATTCAACCAAGTTTCTCACCTTTTGCTTCGCCAGTGATATTAAAGAAGAAGAAAGATGATACTTTTCGCCTCTGTATAGATTATAGAGCATTGAATAATATCACTATTAAGCACAGGTATCTGATGGCTCGGATCGATGATTTGCTAGATGCATTACATGGGGCCATAATTTTCAGTAAGATAGATCTTAAATGTGGCTACCATTAGATCCATATTAGAGCCAAGGATGTGCATAAAACCGCTTTTAGAAGCACGTTTGGACATTATGAGTTTTTGGTAATGCCCTTTGGACTTACCAATGCTCTAGCTACATTCGTCATGCTTATGAACGATTTACTATGTCCGTATATCAGAAAGTTTATAGTACATTTTATTGACAATATTCTAGTATTCAGTAAAAGTATTACTGAGCATCGTGAACACTTAAGAATAGTGTTCAGTACTTTAAGGAAAGCCAGTCTTTATGTAAATAAAAAGAAAACTATACTGTGTATGGTAAGACTTAAATATTTAGGATTCATAATTACTCCTGAGGGGGTAGAAATGGATCCAAAGAAAGTGGCTGCGATACTGACTTGGCCAACCCCTCAGAGTTTGACCGCTTTGCGATCATTCTTGGGATTTGTCCAATTTTATTGAAGGCATATCAAAGGATATTCCAAAATAGTATCACCATTGACTAACCTGACCTCAGATAAAGTACCTTTTATATGGGGACACAGTCAACAGGAAAGTTTTAACACAATAAAACAAGCTCTGGTCACAGGACCGGTGTTAAAAATAGTTGATCCCTAGAAACCATTTTTCCTTGAAACCGATGCAAGTGGCATTGCGGTAGGAGCAGTTCTTCTCCAAGAGGAAAGGCCAGTAGCCTTTGAAAGCAAGAAGCTTTCTCCCTCTCAACAAAATTGGCCAACTCATGAATTAGAGTTGTATGCTGTTGTCCATGCTCTGAAAACATGTAGACATTATTTGTATGGGTCAGAGTTTTCTGTTGATGTTGATCATGGTACTCTGAAACATTTTTGTAAAGAACTTGACTTAAGAGGCCGCCAAGCTAGGTGGGCAGAACTCATGTAGGAGTTTAACTTGACGATTCGGTACCAAAGAGGGAAGGATTATAAGGTTGTTGATGCTTTGTCACGCATTATGCATAATATGAGTTTCATGGTATTAGAGAGTGCTCTAATGATCGAGATTAGAGAAACTCAAAAGGTGGGCGAGTTCGTCTAGAGCCTTTGGCCAAAGGCTCATGTATTCACATCCAGGGAAAAGGATGACTTGGCATCCAGAAAAGGCCAAACTTATGCAAGATATCCCATAAGGGATGGTATGCTGAAAAGAAATGGCAAGGTAGTAGTACCTAATCAGAATGATCTCAGGTAGAGAGTCATTCGACAATGCCATGATAGCCCATGTGCGGGACATCCAGGAGTCGAGAAGATATATGATATCGTGAAGCGAAATTTCTTTTGGACAAAGATGAAAAAGCATATTCATGAATATGTGACACATTGTTTTTCGTGTCAAGTAAGTAAGGCAGAACGGGTGAAGCCACCCGGACTTTTACAACCGTTGGAGATACCACTAGGTAGGTGGAAGAGCATTTCCATGGACTTTATTGTAGGTCTGCCTACGACACAAGGTGGATATGATTCTATCCTTGTGGTGGTTGATCGTCTTACCAAGATGGCTCACTTCATTCCAATTAGAGAGTCTGTTAGTGTCCCGCAAGTGGCGGATTTGTTTATTAGACATATATTTCGTTTGTATGGATTACCCAAATCCATAGTGTCAGACAGAGATGTCAAATTTACCGGTTATTTTTGGACTGCGGTGTTTGAGACTCTAAGGACTGAGTTGGGAATAAGTAGTGGGGATCATCCAGAAACGGATGGTCAGACGGAAAGAATCAACCAAATTCTAGAGGACATGCCTAGAGCATATGGAGGCAACACACATGGGACAAGTGGTTGCCATTGTTAGAGTTTACCTACAATGATAGAAAACATTCCTCTACAGGGTTCAGTCCGTTTGAGCTGAACTATGGTTATAGACTAGCGAATTTAACTATAGTTGGAATACCTCAGAAAGTGCCTAGTGCCGCGAACTTTGTGGTTCAGATGCGGGAGATGCTAGCACTTACAAGAGCTAACATCCGCCAAGCTATGGATAGAGCTAAGGCGTATGCAGATGAAAACCGATCCGCTAGAGAATTTAAGGAAGGAGAAAAAGTTTTTCTCAGAGTTCCTTTGCACTCTAAGTCTTTGACTGCAGGAGAGTGTGCTAAATTATCACCTCGATATAGTGGGCCATGGTTAATTCTAAAAAGAATAGGCAAGGTAGCCTATAAATTAGAATTGCCACAGGGTTGTAAGATGCACCCAATGTTTCATGTTTCTCGTTTAAAGAAATTTTTGCATACAAGCGACTCACTAATCGAGGGTGTTGTTTTGTTTCAGGAGATAGAGGATAATGCAAGACACAAACCAACAGGAATCTTAGACCGAGGAACAATGCAAGTACGCAATCGGAAGATACCCATGGTGTTGGTTGCATGGCATGGTTTACCTCTATCGGAAGCTACCTGGGAATCCGTATACCAGTTACGGAGAGTGTTCCCATACTTTATCATCGAGGACGCTGATGCTTGAAGAGGGAAGGAATGTTACGCTCAAGTCGAGGTGACATGGTTTTGGAAGGGTCAGTCGACATTTTTCTTTAAAGGATCAATGTTTGTATTATATTTGTTTGGGTTTCATGTAAATGATAAAAAAGGAATCAAGGTCAAGGTCCTTGGTGAGGGTGATATGGCACTAGACTAGGTGGATCTAAGGCTAAGGGACCTAAATGCATGAAATGTGCTAAGAGGCAAATGGTTTTAATGATATCCCAAGAGAGGGGTAAATGATGCATTAAGGAGGGACCCTAAAATGAAGACATGTGGCATACTAGATCCATCTAGGGAATTTTGGGGCTTGGTGGAGATTTAGTAAGCAAGAGCTTCAACGTAAGTGAATTCAGATGAGAAAGCTTACGACCACTGAGATCGGCTGGGAGGTGATTTAATGTGTCAGTGCCCATGATTCGACGTAACAAGCTAGGAGTAAACAGGTTTGCGTGTAATAGCATCCGCTGCCAACACAAGCACTGATCTGCTGACATGGTCCTCATCCATATAAAAATATAATGCAACATTGAGACCACTGTCTCCACAACTGGCTGATCCAAAACATAGAGCATACTAGCACCGGCTGCATAGGCAGGAACCCCAAAATAAAAACATCAGCATTACCCCCATGTCAAGTAATACATATCAAATAGATCACCGATAAGGATCCAACTGGACACTGATGCACCTACACTGTATCTGTCATCCTGCAAAATCACCAGAAGAGTACATGACAAATACCATAATCCGATGGTACCCAACCATCACAGCATCCACACAAAGGTACCAAATATCACCTGTCCAGCTAGTCCATTGAGAAGACTGCATAGCCATGTCATCACATCCCTCATCACTCACTGTCACCACATGATACAACAGTAATAACAACCCTACTGACTAGGCCCGTCATGTCCTCTGATAACCCAGCCTGTGAAACATACATCAGCATGACAATAGCCTGAATCACATAAACACATGTCCACCCATCCAATGGCAATTGATCAACTGCATCATGTGTCCCATCTGATCCAAAGCATGAATATAAAAAGCACTAGCAGCACAGACATACAGTCCATGATCAACCACTGACAGTATGGCATCAATACAGCATGGCAAAACTATCAGTCATCAAATCATAATCTCATAGCATCTGTAACTCCAAGGCATCATCATCATAAATGCAACCATCCTGGCATATGGTATCTCCTGTACCTCTCTATAGAGCATACACCTTGCATCATCCTGCATAAATCCATCCATAAAGCACATAGTACCTAAGGAAATCCAACTGCAGAGCTGAGCTAATACATATCTTGGACCGGTCATCAATCCAACCTAGTGACACAATCTGCATCTCAACGCCCAATTCCAGACTACATGAATCCTCAGGGTGTCAGCAAGAAATACTATATGCAATCCAATTATGACAGTCACCGGCATAAAAACATGAACACCATGATCTGAAACATAGATCCATCAGATAGCACATCATCTGCCTCCAGACACAAATCCAATACCAATAGTAATGAAACCACAAAGTGTCCAAAAAGAATGCATCAGAACCATATCATTCCTGATCATACACAGCATACTACCATGCTCGAATCCACCGATCCATCCTCACTGTCAGCATCAGAACCCATGTGATCCTGCAAAACAACCATGAAGAAATCCCAAGAGTACCATGCTATACTGGCAGAACACAATAACATCAAAACGCCGCTGAAAAGTACCATCCAACATAGCATAGAGTATCAGTCATCAGTCCGCATGGAACATAGATCTATCATCATCCTGAAATCCACCCATAAAAAGTGACTATCCATCAAGTCATATAATCTGGACAATAATGCATCCTACTCAGCCATGGCCTCGGCAACGTCCATAATCTGCCCACTGATATATGGCATGACCAATACACTGCATCCTGTCTAGATCCATCCACAAGGTCATCCCGATACTAGTGATAGATCAATCCACATGCATGGCTGAACAACACATTCCTGGGTAATCACATCATCCCGCACCGCCATACTCAATCTACTCCCTGCTGCACTCCGCCACATCATCTCTAGCTAGATGCTAGAACTTCGATCTGGCTGTCCAAGAAATACAATCCCTGTAAAATGCAATCTATACATACCATGCAATAATCCCATGGAACAGATGATTATGTCATGCCCATCCAAATGATAGAAAACCCCCAGGATCATGCTGTGCAATATGCAAAGAGAATGCTGGCACATAGGGATATGCAATGCAGTCATAGTCAAAGAGTGCCTAATGCAATGATTAGGTGAGTGCATGTGCAAATACAAAGGGGGTAACCGATGCCGATGTCGATAAAACATCACTCCACTCAACTTACCATTCTCAGTTACATATGCTCCAGGATGCTCGAGGTCTCAGCCCACCCGCTTACCGTCACTCAGCTAGCAGACTACAGCACCCTAACCTCACAATCCTGTGGCTCAGTGTCTCATTCAGGCGAGACGGGACCTAACAACATCATCTCCAGATCGGAATGACATATCAAAAAATAAAGAAAAGTGCATGTGGAAATAAAGTGAGTGCATAGGCAAATGTGACTGCCAGGTGATAGGTCTAACATGGACCAGGCCTAGGCCCACCATATCTCTCCCATCCGATGATGTGCAAGCAGCTGCCATGCAAGTGCAGTGCTCAAATAAAATGCAGAAAAAACCCATCCAGAACACCCATCTAATCCTAGACGTAGGCATGGTCGGAATGGCGTCGAAGTAATCGGTGGTTCATCCACTCAGCTTCACAAATACTGATAGAATGATTGGCTCACCGATTCCTCAGGCACCGTCCCCGCTCAGCTCACTGAAGGGTCGGAAGATATGGCATTATACCCAACAATCAGCAGTAACCATACCACCTCCAACTGACAACAGTCCAAAACAAAAATAAAATCGAGCACACAGCACAAAATCAATCAGAAATCGCACCAATTACTGGCAAACAAAACAAAAAATTGGAGAATACACTCAGCTAGACTGAACTCAGCCACCACACCTAACCCTAATCCTTTAGAGCACTCTTTTCCATATATTCCTTCTATATTCCATGGCCGCATTGGCGAGGGATTTCAAGCTAGATCCACTCCTAGTGTAGGGAACAATGATTTGTCTCACTACATTCCGGTTTTCCACTATATTTACAATGTTTGTTGGAGTAGATGATGTGACATGACTGGGGTTGTAACAAAGCCATGAGCATGAAGTGCGTCAAAGAATACTTTGGATCCTTGCCTACTAATACGAGCAGTATCACAAGCATGGATCACATTTTTTGGGGCCACTAAGTCTCCTAAATCTATAACTACATCTTGCAATAATGCAAGGCACAATTCTTGTTGTCTTTGGTCTCTAAGAATGGATATATAGTCATTCTTTTTTGTTGCAGTCTTCATAGCAAGCAACTTGTCACATGTATTTTGCCTAAAAACATCTCCCATAAAGTTCCTACACGCAATGTAAAGAATAAAACAACTAAGTGGGCATTCCTAAAAAATGTTAGGTGACTCAAAGCACTTTGAAAAACATATCATATCGGGAGACACACCTCATAGCTTGCACCTTGCACTTCCTTGCACTGCCACCAATAGCCAAGGATTCCATTGGTTGAATAGCCCTTGGTCTTTTCTTGATACCAACAGGTGTACTTCTAACTTTTTCCAATTTGGAATTCAAGAAATCAATCTGTTTCCGCAGCATGTCACTTTCAAATGCAATTTGGAATTCAAGAAATCAATCTGTTTCTGCACCATGTCACTTTCGAATGCAAGTGCATTCTTCTCCTTGCCTGCAATATGCTTCTTATTCTCTTGTTCAAAGTATGATAGTTGCACGTGAAGATTGGAACACAGCAATTGTCCTTCCAATATCTTCTCATGCAAAGATTTTACATCTCCTTGAAGCTTTTGATATGCTTCTTGCACCACTAGCAATTGGGATTTGGCATAATGTGCTTGGACATCATTGTGACCAATGCAATTGCAATAACCCAATAAGCCTCTATGACCAATGCCAAAAAACTCAAGTAAAGTCAAGACATTTCAAAGGTGGGAGGTGCACCCATACGAGGATATGATGGATACAAATCACCATTGCTCCATAGATCAATATGCTTCCATCCTGCAATCCGTAACTGATTCAATGCATCCCTATCCACCTCTTGTTTCCATTGCATTGATGAGTCATAGCATACTTAGGTGCAATGTCAATGTGCAAGGTGCATCTGCGCTTCTTATTATATATGTCTTCAATGGAGCCATGAGATAATTCCAAAAGAGCAAAACAAGGAGAAGCTATGGGAAATGAGCGTTTCTAAGCCATAATGGGAAGAAAATAAGTAATTGGGGATGAAAATTGGGTAGGATCGATGGATGTGAGAGAGGGAAAGGTGTGGGAAGATCTCATGTAAGAAAAGAAATAACGGGGATGAAAATTGGGCTGGATGGATGGGTGTGGGAGAGGGAAAGGTGTGGGATCATCTCATGGAATTTGTGTGAGAGAATGGTCAATTTTAGGGGTGAAATTTTTGTTTTGGTCAATAGGTTTGGGTATGGGGAAAGTTTGAGACTGTTTCCAAGAAGTTTTGAGAGTTTTCGAAAAAATTCAAAATTTTTATGAGGTGGCATGCACGAGAGATTTTTTGGGAGAGAAGGGAGCCATGCCTTGGGAAATGGGAAGTCAACTTTTTGGGGGAGCATGGGGGGCCCCTTCTCTTACAAAATGCACTTTTTGGGAGGCTTTGACCCACCACTTGTACCTAGGGAAGTGCACCTTGTAAGAGGATAGGACCCATTCTAGGCTTGCTTGGATCCCTTATATCTCAAAGTTCCAAGGCCCTTTTTTAGTCCAAATTTCCCCTAATGGAAGGAGGTGGTTGAGGACACTCATGTGATCAATGAGGGCGAGCACTTTTTACATGGGAGACACACTTTCCATGAGTACTTCTTTGGGACTGCTAAGATGGTCTCTCAAGTGATGACAACAAGGTACTACGAGTACTCGGGGGGTTCACTCAATAATATATGTGTCTATCACATGAGTTCAACATAAGAATATATTTAATTTCATTTTTTCTCACATTTTCACTTACAAAAGGATGTCATAAAAGCGATTTAGGGAAAAATTTTACAGATTGAAGAGGAAAAGGGTGAATTTTATTAATGAAAAATTGGTGCCGATAAGGGGTTTTACAAATAGGCGTTGAATGCATGTGATACATAGGATTTATACATAGTGAACCCCACAAGTAAAGTAGAGGAATGAGTACAACAAAACATCAAAACAAGACTATCCAGAGACAAGAGAGAGGCCTAAAATAACATTCACATGTGACTCGGGTACTTGTATGATAACTGACACATTTAGAACAAGCCCATCAATTATGATCACAATTCCCATAGAGAAAGTCCTCATAACCCCTTGAGCTCCCCACCAGTAGGATCACCAAATTTGAGTGAACTTTAGATGGCTAGAGACGTCTATGCTCATTCACAGTTCGTAAGAGAGAGGGGGAAAGGGAAGAAGGGGAAAAGAAGGGGTCTGTGTTGCTCATGCAATATGCTTTATAGGGATTATCTCAGTAGAGATAAAGGATAGTCAACATCCCAAGTCACGTTGTAGTCAAAGATAGGAAGGATGAGTGCATGAGGGGAGGAAAGCACTTGAGCCAGAAAATTGGCCTTGAACAATATGGCAATGTACTGATGGCAAAATATATTTCATTGTACATTGATCACCACATGTAGTTCTCCAAAGGGTTCGAAGGGTTGATTAGAATGGAAGGGGAGGCACAGATGAAACATCACACAAGACTTATTGAACAAAGACAATTAAACACTCAAAGAACAGGACTTTTGTTTACAAAGAGCATGTACAACATCTTAGAAAGATGATACAAAGGAAAGGGCTCCAAAGAGGATCAAAAGGAGATCAAAAGAAGGCCATCACTATCTAAGTGTCATTGTCCAAGTTTATGAGTAGGTGCGAACGTTGCCTTCTCTTGCATTGCTCCCCTATTTATGCATGCTCCATCTTTTGTTTTCTCCTTCATTGCACTATCACCATCCAACTATGGTGCTCAAAGGGACAATGATTGTCAGAGCATCCTTTGGGGGGTTTGTGTCGATGATGAGGTAGAGCCAAGATTGATGACTAGGCCTTGGCAAAGAGAGATATGAAAAAGATGCGTCAGTGGAGAAGAGAAGAGAGATGGTGGAGTCGCATGGCAAAGGCTCATGTGGTGAGGGTGCCCTTGGAGAGGTGGAGACAAGGAGGAGTAAAGGAGATGAGAGCAACGAGGTGTTGGTGCAGGAGAAGACAAGGAGGTAGATGGTGGGAGCATCATGAGGCATCAGTGGAGAAGTAGCACGAGGAGAAGAGGGAGCCAAGATGATGCAAGAGTGTGAGAAGGTTGGAGCCAAAGAGTGGAAGCCGCTAGAGAGGGTGAAAAGGATCATCATTCCAAAAGTGGTGAAGAGGAGAATCATCTTGAGAGGGTGAAGAGGAGAACATTCCCAGAGGGTGAAGAGGGAGAATCATTTGGAGAACATAAAGAGGAGAATCCTTTGGAGAAGGTGAACAAGACTCACATTCCGTGAGGGGTGAGAATCATATGAAGAGACATCATACTAGAAGTAGCATCATGGTAATAGTGACATATAGCCCCATCTACATATGGGGTGCCATCTCATCATATGTGCTAATCAATCCTCAAAATATGGTCCAAATTATGACCACATAGACCTCGAGTTTCCACCTAGACTGCCACCTCTTGGCCATGTGGATGGCCACCTCACTACCTCAATTTGCCATCTTCAAAGACCATGCCACATTGACTGCCACATCATTAGCTCTATCATGCTAAGAAAGCAAGCCTTGTGCCATCTCGCCTGGTCACTAGTGTGCCATGTCACCCTAATATGTGCCATATGTAGACAATTCAATGAAGGTATGGGAGCCCATTTGATGCCACAAGGAAGCAACCCTTTTGCCACATCAGCAACTCGTGGGTGTGTCATGTCACTCCCAGGTAGTGCCATATGGATACCTTGATCGAGTTTCTAACATGTCAGCCAAACGGCTACCACCTAGATTCCATTTGGAAGGCCACATCATGCACCTGATAGTGCCACCTAGATACCTCGATCGAGGTACTAAAATCCATGTCATTAGGATGCCGTCCTATATGGATGCCAATAGGATTACCTCAATTGAGGTATTTCGATACACCTAGGATCCCGCCTAGGACTCTCGAACCTAGAGAATTGCCACATGTCAACATCCCATTGTTGGGAAATACCTCGATCGTGCTACGACTACCCATTGCCCATTTCCATCGTTCCTTTGTATTTTGGTGTGTCCCTCGTGTCCCCTCTCCCAAAGTGGACAAAAGGTGGACACCCTTAGCTTGCTATACCACCCAATGTACTTGCTTAAAAGCTTTGCAATACAAATGGAAAGGTGGCATAATTCACGAGACGAAAAAAGGTAGAGAAAGAACCATGCAAAAAATACAAAACGAGCTCCTTCTCTTGCAAAGCTTCACCTTGAAAATGAAGAGAAAAACAAGTAAATGGCAATGGAAACATTGTCAAGGGTAGGGGAAGAAAGTAAGGAGGAAATGTGAGGAGGTGGGAGTTGAATTTGGTGGAGACCAAAGTGAGGTGAAATATTCTAATGATGGCATTTTATAGTCCAGTGTCAGTGTTTATTCTTAAAGTTGATGATAGTTAATATCAAAACCAATGTTACAACCATCACTATAGTCAATGTATGATCTAGAATTTGTATCAACTATACCATGCACTATACAAATGGCTATAATGGAAATTATACCTATGCACCACAATTACCAATGCCACAACCCAGTTTAACCATAGAAACTACCTTTCAAAAATGGCAATGTTTAAATGGGGATATTGGGCCCTCCTCTAGTAGTGCATGCAAATCTGAAACGTCAAAACATAGGAAACATGCTATGTTGTTCATTGTCTTATAATTGTTGTTGGTGTGGCCCCATTTCCATCAACGCCCTCTATCATCGTCAAAAGGCTATAAATTTAGAATCAATCTAAGTTTAATGCTAATAAATCAACATGTGAAAACTTTGCAACACATGCTACAGTAGATTTCTCGAATGGAAAGTACATATGTATATGCAATGAGCCACCTCCATATCCACTTGAATCCTTCCCTTTGAAGGTGAGTATAAAAGGCCATCTTCATGTTTGCAAAGGTGTACTATACTCAACTTGGGCAGGGTTCCCAAACAACTACAACTCTTTACAATAAGGGAAGAGCTGTTATGAATATTGAGTGAATATTACAAAAAAGATAACTCCATAATTGTAAAGAAAAAGAAATAATTAAAGCTGTGAATGGCTATTTATGAATTCAACAATGAAGGATCCCTTGTTGCATTGCTCTAGAGATGTGATGCCCCAACTACCTATTGATGTGGTTGTTGAACTTATTGTCACTTCTATCTAGTGAGATTGTTTTGAAACTCAGCTTAAGTGAATCTCCAATCCTCTTTATGGATGTGGGGAAACTAACACAACACTTGGATCTTGGACTAGTGGTGACTCAACATTGCTTTTTTCCACTCAACCATCCATGGTTGGAGGACTCCCACACTAGGTTTAAGAAATGCTCCCCATGATAACTTCCTTTCAATCATTATCTCACTCTAAGCACAAAGCAACGAGCGTGTTTCTCTTAAAAATGAGTGATAAGGACTCCTAACCCTAAGCATCTTGAATAATCTTCCCATCCTTATCCCCCCCTAATAAGACCTCATGGCATGTCGGTGGCTACATAATAAGGGTGAAGGGAGCTAGCCGACATGGAGTCTTGCATCCTATAGGCATTGAAACTTGCACCATAGTCACCCACAAGTGTGGTACATCTTGAGCGCAAAGGTGAACTTGGATGGGGGGTATGTAAAAGGGGTTCACAATGCATTATATTGGAAGAGGGGACGCAAGCTCCTCTAGAGCTCCACAATGCTCCCCTATGTCGATGCTAGCATAGTTGCATCATGTCTTGGCATCCTTGTGTTTGTGCAAGCAATGGAATTGCAGCTATAAGAAGGTTCGGAGTAGCTGCTTTATGCCTCCTATTGGGTAGCTCCAATTGATATGACGGGTGTAGCTAAATAGTAGCTAGAGATGAGGGGAACAAGGGATTTCACCCACCCAAAAATGGCCTCTTAAGAGGTAACCAAGGATCAAGGATCATGATTATTGATGATTGATTGTTGTTAAAGCCCATTGCCCTTCTATTGCGAGTAGGATATTGTCCATAGCCAGTGAAGAAGTTAGTGACTTCAAGTAAGCAACCAAGGCCTGCATGGGGAATTGGTGGTGCATGTGAACTAGATGTGCAGGTTGTCCAATCTAGATTGAAATGATGCCTAGTAAACATGCATAGCTAGTTATTGGATACATCTTTATTTACTTAAGGTAAAGAGGGCTTGCCACATGGTGCTTCCTCAACCTTTCCTTGCCCAACAAGCCTTTTCCCTCAATGCTTCCTTGCCCAACAATCCAGCCCTAGCTACCATGTGGCATGCAAAGGCAACCTTCTTTTTCCTCACATGGGTGCACTCTCCTTGGCTTGAGCTACACTCCTCCTTCTTCCACCCCCCACTCCCCAAAATTTAACCCGCCCCCCCCCCCCCCTCTCTCTCTCTCTCCTCCCCCCCTATGGTGATGCATACCTTGGGGAGCGAATGCTTCAAGGAGAACAAATATCTCATTTTTAAAGAAACCTTTTTATTAAATATTATTTGATAATAAAAAATATTTTTTTAAATAATATTTTTATTAAAAAATCATGCATATACACACAAGAATAAACTTATATTTGTTCAAGTGTTGGGTAGTCACACACACACATAGATGCACACGAATGCATGTGTGCACACACACATGGGTGAATATGTGCATGCAAGCATTGCACAAATACTACATCATTGCAAATGCACGTACACACATAGACACATGATTGAACACATGTCTGCAGACACATACAAACATGTGTATACATGCATGTACACTTATGTGCATAGACACCCACATCATTGTAGATGTATGTGCACATGCAAATCATTGCAGATGTATGCTCTAACACATTAATTTAGGGACACACACACACACACACGGGTCTCACATATACACATGCACACACCAACAAATATACATATCAAGACGTATGTGTAGGCACAAGCACACACATACACATATACATACACATACACAGATACATACATGTACACATACACATGCACATGCACATGCATAACATACACATACACAATACAAAGACACAACACATACACAGATACATACATGTACACATACACATGCACATGCACATGCATAACATACACATACACAATACAAAGACACAAACACAATCACATGTACACATGTGCACATAGACTCACTCATGTAGGCACACATGTACACACATACACATGCACACACTTTACATACACATACCTACAATGACATCACATGTACATAAAGATAGAGACATCCCACACACACATACGCGCATGTTGAGTGTCACATATGCGCATACACACTCACATACCACATGATTGTACACATATGAACATGTTCAACATAGGGCACACATGCATACACATGTGCACACAAGAATACACATGCACATGCACATTCACTGACTTACACAAACACATACATATGCACACGACCACACACATACACACACATATACGCACACATGTGCATGCATGCACACATAGACACATGGGTGAATATGTACATGCAAGCATTGCACAAGTAATACATTATTGCACATGCATGTGCACACATAGACACATGATTGCACATGTGTACAAAGATACATACAAATAGGTATGTACATGCATGTACACTTATGCATGTAGATACCCACATCATTGCACTGTATGTGCACATGCAAATCGTATATATGCATACACATGTATGCTCTAACACGTTGATATAGGGACACACACTCACACACTCACACGGGTCTCACATAGACGTGTACACGCATACACCATACAAATACACATATCAAGACATGCATGTAGGCACAAACACACACATACACATACACATATATATAAACATACATGTACATGTACACATGCACATGCATAACATACACATACACATACACATGCATACACAATACAAAGACACACACACACAATCACACATACACATGTGACTCACTCATGTAGGCACACATGTACATACATACACATGCACACACGTTACATACACATGCCTACAATGACATCACTAGCACATAAAGAGAGAGACGTCCCACTCTCACACATATACATACGCATACATGAATATACAATAGATCCAAAGAGATAGGGGGTGCAAACACACATACTTGAAAGCACGTGTACAAATGCACATACACATATACATGCAAGAAAGCACAAACTCATGAATGTAAACATATGCACAATGTTGCGCAATACACACACCATTGCACACACGTGCACACAAATAGAGAGAGAAAGAGAGAGAGAGAGAGAGAGAGAGGAATATGCACACATATAAGCACGTGCACACACACATGCACATGCATACACAATATACATTGCATAAGAAGGGGGTGCATGCACACAAAGAAAATGTCATTGAAATTGTGAGACTTATGAATTTTATTTCTTGAAATTAGAAGCGTTCTAAGCCTTCCATGTTGAGACTCAGCGCAGCGGGTCTCTAGCCTGTCAAAGATGGGTCATGTTACCATTGGAATGCAACACGACAAGTTTTTTTTGGAGAATCGGTAGGACAATAGAAATCCTGTTCATACACAATACACATATCACATGTTGCTGTAGCTAGTTCATTATCTGCACTGCACAAAGAAGAAGTTATTACCTTTGGTTTCTCTTATATGTGAACACTTGATTGCAAACCGAATCTGTGTATGCATGCTTTACCGTCACATGACACAGACCAGGTATCTTCATGATTCTGTGAGCCGCCGCGGGTAATTAGCCAAAACAAAACACAAACAATTATCCTTCAACAAGTAACTGTACGATCTACACATCGAAATCTGTGTTTCGACCTGAAACCATTCATGGTGATTCCATATTAATTTCCTTCTACTACTTCGCTTCCCAAAAATGTCACACATCCTCTTCAAATATAACATCTTTCGTCAACAGATTGTAGATCATAGGCTGCTCGGACCAAGAATCGGTGCAATTCTTGCTCCAAGAATCAGTGCAATTCTTCTTCTTCTTCTTTCTTTTGTTAAAAAGAGAGATACTTCATACTAAGCTCTCTGAGATTGTAATCCTTTTCTAATCAGTGCAATTCTTGCTAAGCACGGTCACTTCTCAAGATGTCTTCTTCGTAGCACGCTCGCAGAGAATCCGATTCCCACCGTGCAATTCATTATTCTCGGTAAGCAGTGCACGCTCACAACGAATCCGATTCTCAAGATGTCATCTTCGTAGCACGCTCATGATTCCCGAGATCTCTTTATAAAAGAGAGAAATGACACAGCCACGACTCTGAGCTGCGTCCACTCTTGATCAGCTGAGCTAGTAAGGGCCTATCTTCTCCTTCTGCTTTTCTGTGTGGGGCGGATTAATTCTGCCGACTGCTGCTTGATCCATAGGCATCCCACAAGCCATGGCGCAGCTATTAATTGTGTGATCTGCTTCTTGGGACCCGGTGTTGAAATTTGATTTTGTGGATGGCTTGCTAATGTCATAGGTACCGTGCTAGGGCGATTAAGTTGCTGTCTCCCAAATGGCCTCATCCAAGACCGTGGATGTCCATGCTAGTGACTGGAATAACCGGATTAGAGACGTCGTTATTAAGATCACAGCGAAAATTCCGGAAGTGGGTGCTGCTGCAAGCATTATCGTTGGCATCCTCTGGCCAGAAGACAAGATCGACGTTTTTCAGGCCCTCAAGGCAGACATGATAAAGCTCGTCAAGAAAGAGATTCTTGAATACGAACTGAATCGAAGTAAATCTGAGATCGATGGGCTGAAAAGTATCATCGAGAGATACAAGGAGGTAACTAATTTGTTACGGCCAGCATTTGTGATTGCAGTTGAAACACAAGCAACGGATCATGGGCGTTAACTTTGGTGTTGATCTAATGTGCAGGCTAAGACTCATGAGAAGGGTCATTTTCTAAATAACTGGATCGTTGAGGCTGACAAATTGAGTCTCATCTTTCGACAGTCGACCAACAACATCCACCTCATCCCTGTGGTTGTCACCCTGGCTCTGCTGCATCTCACAGGGCTGCGGGAGAGAGTGAACTTTGGCAAGTGAGTTGCACCCATTTGGTTCAATTAATTGTGACATCTCAAAGCCGGCCATCTTTGTTGGATGAATACATATATTATATAGTTTCAGGATTTCAAAACAAATCTTAAATAGGCTTGGCTAATTTTCAAAAAACATAGTGGTATTCCGTTTAAGAAAATTCCTTCTAAAGTCTTGATTGGACTAATCCAAAGAACGGCACATCGGTCACAAGATAATAGAGGTTTTCTCATACCACCCCATGGAAATAAGCCCTTAATGACACCAAAAGTTTCTTTCACGCTGTGATTCTAAGTGAGGTTTCATCCCCTTCTACTCCTAATAAATGAACATATTCACAATGTGGCTTGCTGCAGGGATCTCTATGACGAAGACAACACACCACAGTGGAAGAAGGATCTTGAGGACATGTATAAGACATACATTGTGGACTTTCTTCCAAATATCTTCAAAAAGTGGAAAGTGTGGAGAGCTGAGCAGGTAGAGATTACATCGTGGGTCAAGGTGCATCCAACCGCAGTTCCCCCCTTCTTTATGTTTGAGACTCATGCAAAAGTTGTGGACACCGTTATAGGTAATGCAACTCAAAAAAGTTGGTTTCAATTTTGAGTTGATACATAGCATTCTCGGGATCATTGAATTGACAAATCCTGCTTTATGGAATTCATAAGTTCTTGAAATTTTAGTTCATTTTAGTTTTTAGGTTTCCTAATTTTTGAGACAGATGTACCTATAAGTCATGCTTTGCAAAATGTATTGGATAGGTGAAACAAAAAATTTCTTTAAAGATAATCTAGACTCAAAGGATCATTTTGCGCGCATCTGCGAAGCCCATAAGACTCGGATGTGCAACGATGCCACTACTGACATGGCTGGTTGCATATCAACCACGTTCGTGTTTTACAAGATCTTACCTGACAACAAAAAGAACTTCCCCAAGTATGACAAGAAAGTGTTTGGTCGAATGTTTAAGGGTCCATATTCAGAAGAACTTTGCTATGCAGAGTCCAGTTCTTATGGTACCAGAATACGTCCAGATCAAGACGACTACTCGCCCAACTCGGGCCCAATCACCAAGGTACATACTGGGTACCACAATCTAATGTGAAATTGTACCATTCTTGAGATTTCTATGAACGATATCATCATTAGAAGAACTTATCAATTGTTTCTTTGAGATTGTGCAGGTGATCATAAGAGAGTGGAACACTATTGATGCCATGCAATTTATCTATGCTAACCGCACAGGGAATCTGGCCGGTAATGCAAATGGGGGACAGAGGCATGACATTGATGTGACAGGAAAGCCCATAAATGGACTTCGCATGGGGTTCTCTAATGGAGTGCTCACTTATGTCCAGATCATCTATTATGATGGTACACCAACAAGCATATATGGGAACCGTGGCGGTTGGAAATGTAATGAAGTATTTGCAAATGGTCCCTCTTCCTACAAGGTCAGTTCATGGAGCTACAAAGTAGATTTGGGCCCTTCAAGAACACGTGGCCCTAGTGTAATCCAATTGGAATACACACCACAGATGGAATGATCAGGATACTACTAGAATATTGGGAATATCTACAGTCACAGCAAGAATGGAAACATCGTTTAGATTTATACATAACTGTGAGTAGCTGATAAAATAGAGCTCAAATACATATATAGCTATAAGTGTTGTAAGAATCAATATTAATAAATTGTTGGGAATATCTCTATTGGAATCACAATAAGAATGGAAACATCGCTTAGATATACATATAGCCTTAAGTAGATGTAAGTAACTAATAAAGCATCATGTCTTTTTTTTTTCCTGGTGATTCGATGAATTGTGCTCGACTAACACCTCTTTTGAGTCTAGATTATTATTGAATCCATATTGTTAATAATAATTGGTGTAGATAATACTTTGTGTATTGAAGAGACTCAAACTAAAGAGTGTAGAAGTTATAAACTTGAAGGAGAAAAAAAAACTATGTAGAGTTGATTTCAGTTTTTGGAGACTTAATTTTCGCAATCATTAGCCAAGCAAAAGTAGACAACAACTTGTAACAATGAAATACCACCGTATTAGTAAATTTGGGAAAATCCCAATTCCCACTTTTTTCCCAATCCTAAAAATCGATGGCATTTTGTCTCAATTGGCCAGTGGAATTAATTGACTAATTCATATATACCAAGATACAATTGAGTTTCAATCAACTTAACAGTGTATCACTGTATTGTGATATTGAGTAGGTTACATGAGAAAAGTAAATTTCTCATCCGGTTATTTTGTGAATCCAAAAACTTTCAAATGTTTTCATTCATTATGAATTCATATTTTAATTTTAATTTGGCTAAATATTATATCACTCTATTGTGATATTTAGCAACTTGCATGAGAAAAGTAAATTAAGTACATTGTGAATCCAAGCACTTTCATATAATTTTTTGCACTATGAATCCAAAGATTTGGAGTTCTCTCAAAAGAAATTTCACTTTTGATATTCAAATCACCAATTTTTCAAACTACAAATGGACAATCATATATTAATTGAAAGTATGCTAGCAACATCTCAATCATGGTGTTACATCTTCAACCTATGCTTACAAAATATTTCCTCTCCTGCATAGATGTTCCTATAACACATACCCAACTATATCCAAACATCTTCAATGTAAAGTGGGACCTTGGGGTCATACACAAACTAAACATTTATCCTATACAATTGAGAGAGCTATTGATGTATCCAACATTCCCATAAAACACATCCCTTAAGATGTATTGCCTATATTATCTTTAGTGTAACTTCAAATTATTCAAGGAGGCCATAGGTCCTAAACCTTGAAATATAAGAGGAAACTCTAATCCAAGTATCATACTCATACTTTGTGCCATTGTACACCAAAATGTCTTTGTTTACTTCTATGTTTGTACGTACAAACAAGCTATAACTCATCCTAATTGATGGCTTCTTCACTTCAAATTGAACACCCTTGAACTCAAATATAAAACAAGTTGGTATTGGGGGATTTTGATCCCACAGTCCATTCGTCTTAGGATCAAATTGAAGGGTTATGGCATTCATCCATTCTTCTAGCAAGTCATGAAATCGTGTGCATAAAAGACAATGGATAATGAGTCATTGAAAATTTTATCAAAACTCTAGAAAAAAGGTAAATCACAACAATGGCACGTTCATTTCCAAGATTAATTACCATTCCAAAAGATTTATTGCATGCTTAGTTCAAGTGAAGCTCACAGAGATTTATTGCATGCTTAGTTCAATTGAAGCTCACAGACTTGTTATGTATGCTCTTGCAAATGTTCCAGTGATGTATAATTATGTAACCCAACTTTAGGGCATAGAAACAATCTTGCATATCATTTGTTGCTTTATCCTCTTCAAGAATTCAAGTTTGAAAGAATCCAAAGTAGTTGAGACTATATGCAGCTCTTGTTGTTGGAAATCAGATCATTCCTTGTCTTACTCACAAGCAAAATGGCTTGAACCTATCAAACTAAGTATCGAGCTTTGAGCAGAACTCTGTACGTACTATTTTATTTACCTAGAATTGAAATCCTCCCACTCCAAAATCACTTCTTTCAAGTACACATATAATTGATGATGATTTTTATTGCCATAAGGTAAAGCTCGATAATATTTCTTATATATGACACAATTCTCAACCAAAGAAGATAAGGGAGAAGTTTAGTAGTCAATATGTCAATAGTCTCATCTATGTGAAAGGAAGATGTAGATATACAAATTTTGGTAGGATTTGTACACCCCTTAAATGGCAAAGTATCTTTAAGCAAGGTGTTACTAACATTGAATTCTCTATTATGTGCTCAAACAACTTGCAACTCGAGGGGTTTACTCAGTAGTATATGTGACTATCACGTGAGTTTGACATAAGGACATATTTAATTCCATTTTTTATCAGATTTTCACTGACAAAAGGGTTCCGTAAAAACAAAATTGGAAAAAACATTACAGATTGAATAGAAAAGGGTGTATTTTATTAATGAAAATGTCATAGATAAGGGATTTTTTACAAATAGGCCTTGGACGCACGCAGTACATAGGTTTTATACATAGTGAACCCCCTAAGGCTAGCAAGGGCTTAAACATGCACTCAACACTTGGCTTGTCCAACCTAGATAACTTTGTGTGATTGATATTAGCTTTGATCTTAGGCCATAATTCTATAGAATGGAAATTCTTTTTGGGTAAGCCGCGCAATAAATTTTAACATATAGATCACATTTGAGGGTCTAGCCTATGACCATTTGCCCACATGGAAGTGCTCAAATAGTATATCGAACACATCCATTTTGAATTACAATCCGTGTTTTGCTAAAAGCATGTATGCTTTTGTGAATACCAAAAGGTTTTTCAGAATTGGGTACCAAAACTCCATTCAAGTCTATCATAAGCAATCTCTTAGTGGTCATAGGTGGACATTCAAGATAGACATGCCACATCTACTTAAGGAAGGGGGAATCATGCTCATGCGAAATGGTTGGTAAGGTCGGTTTTAAAATGGACCTCGGAGGGATTACGAGTATGGAAAGGATAGAAATTATAACAAAGTGAGGAATGATATAAAAATCTTATTCATGGAGCACGATACTCAAGGTCAGTTTTAAAACAAACCTTGGAGGGATTATGAGTAAGGAAAGGATAGGAATTATAACAAAGTGAGGAATGATAGAACAATCTTATTCATGGAGCATGGTACTCTTTGTTGTCATAGGTGGAGGTTCAAGATAGATAATCGCCTCTACTTAAAGAAGGGAGAATCATGGTCATGCAAAATGGTTGGTAAGGTTGGTTTTAAGACAGATCTTGAAGGGATTATCAGTAAGGCAAGGATAGGGATTATAACCAATTGAGGAATGATAGAACAATATCAGCTTCTGACATAGTTTGGCATCTATTAGCTTCATCTTCATTAAAAAAAGTGGGAGAAGTGCTTTTAAATCATTGAACCATATAGGAACTTGTCTTAACACTTTCAAACAATCTTGATCACACATTTGAGCTCTTGAAAACAAGACAATAAGAAACCAATACTTGATCCCCACATCCTCTGAGCAGGTTTTTTTAAAACACAATGTGGAATTTTCAAGCTTCATCTTTATTTATAAGCGAGGAAGGAGTGTTGTAAAAGGATTGAACCATTTATTACCTTTTCCTAGCACATTTTAACCAATTCTAATCACAAAGTTGAGCTTTCTAATGCAAGACAAGAAGAAGATCCCATATCTTCCATCCTTGTTTCTAGAAAGCACAAAAGACCTTGTGCCCTCAAGCTCTTGATGCCCCAAGTTTGTCAAGATCTAAATAAATTGATGCTCTAGGTCCATAAAGAACTTAAGTCTACAAGCTCTTAACGTCTTTGGCTTGTCAAGAGCTTAGGGTATCTATGGGACCAAGGACTTATAACCTAAAGCATGGATGCCCTATGTGATGACGTACTAGTGCCACTAAGCTTTTGATGCCCATGGTTTGTTAACTGATTAAGGGAGCTTAACAACCCAACATTCTTAATGGCATCAAGGCCTTATGAATTGAAGTTCTTGATGCTCTTGTAGCATCAAGAGGAGCTTGCAAAATTTTCTAAGTAAGTACCCTAAAAGTTAAATACACTAATGTAAATGGAAGACTTGATCTTGTCATACTAGGGGTACAAGGCATTGTGACCTCTAGCTCTTGACACCCACGGTTCACCAAGATCTTAATATGTTAAGATTATGGTGCATAAGGGAATGCTTTGGTTTTAGGACCTTGAGAGAATGATGCACCTATTCTATCAATATATTTTAGAAATTTTCATTGTTGTGCATTTATGTTTGCTTGTATACCTATTGCTTGTGCTATTATCTGTGCATCTTTTTCATAAGTGTAGTGATGCAACATTCTTGCAATATAATTTGTATTTTTCTTTTTTGTTATTGTATTACTGACATATCAACTATTTTTGCGTGTGTAGGAATGGAAAACACTTTACAAGTGGGAGATCATATGCCAATACTTAACGGAATGAATCTTTTACTGGTGACAAAAGAAATGACCTATCACTTGGCCAGTGATGGATCGAGTGTAGATCCCATTGCAAATGGAGAAGTTGTTGGTCAAGGATATATACATTGCTTGGATCCATTAGCCACATGCAACTTTGTTAAACTTGGATACAATAGGGTGTCTTTGATCATTGATAAGTCCACCAAATCTCCAAGTTTCCTACTACCATACCCAACAACAGATGCTTCAGCTATAGAGCAGGTACATGGGAGTTTTGTGTTGTGGAACAAAAATGATGTGTCCCTCTACAAACATGGAATTCCACACATACAACATGAGAAAGAAAGCAAAAGAGACACTAGAGAAGGATGGGTGAATGAGAAGTTCAATCTATGGTCCTCTAACTTTACAGAGATACTATCCGAGGGATACATTTTGCTAGCCTCTCTTGAAGATGCATTTGAATTTGGTGAGCTTGGGAAGGATCATGTCGGTGTCACAGTTTCAAAAATCCATGCAGGTTTAAACAATGCACTCCAAATTGAGCAAGGATTACATGATCTAAATGTTGAACTCCTTAAATGGCCAATCAATCAACTTACATTTGAAGATGGTCAAAAGTTATATGTGAATGACTTGGAACTCAAGCAATATTGCATTGAGGATGTTCTTGAGGTGCTTGAACTTGATAAGGATGTATCAAAGGATTCACTACCTATCACGGAAAAAAAGAAAATATAGAATGATCAATAGAAAACTATCAAAAAATGGTAAGTCCAAGAAAAAAAAGGTGGAAGATTTGTTAACATATGAGAGCATACATAATGTTGCTACAAATGATTGTTGTTCCAGAAATTGTTGTCAGCATCTGTGCAGATAGAAAATAAAGGAAGCAAGCCAACAATATTGAGGACAAAAGTCATCAGACCGAATTTTTTATGTATATGATATGTTGCAAAACTGCACAAAGAAAAGAAGGAAGAGATAGGGGATTGGACATGCTATTTGATAATCAGCTTGTTTGTGCAACAGCATGGTATAAAATACATGGTATTTCAAAAGCATTGTTTCGTAGATACAGAGCCTCATATGAGGCAGGATCAAGAAAAGCTTGCCATGGTAACATTGGCATTATCTCAATCAAATATGGAAAACCACTTTCAAACATGTTGCGCTTTGCAAATCAAGTTCATTTTCTAAATGTGATACTTGCACTAGAGGCTACAAAGATTGTGGAACACAGAGCAAAGTTGTTCATGGCCAGAAGAATTCATATGCTTGCTCAAATGAGTTGTTGCAATTTGTATTACTCTTGGAAGCAAAGAGCTATGTGTGAGCCCATAAAATGCTTATGTATTATTCATGACAAAATGGATCAAGCCAAAATAGCTATACCACGACTAGATCCGCTTCCTAAAACACTTCATAATTCCAAGCAATTACTAGTGTCACTAACAGGGATGTTGATACATGGTCATGGAAAAGGTGCATATGGTCACTTTGCATTGGGATATTGGCCCTATGGACCGGATTTTACTATTGGATCACTTTCCAGATGTCTACAACATTTGCAGCTCAATAGTGAGGATGGTAAATGAGATCTTCATCATAAATCTTTTATTGGGAAACAACCTATTTTTCATGGGTTGTTATCCCGAGATGCACAATCAACAACCTTGAGCAACAGAGAGCAATCTCTTACATCAGATTCTACTTTCTCTCCTTTACCAAGAAACTTCTATTTGCAGCTTGACAATTGTGGGGGTGAAAACAAAAATAGATATGTATTTGCATTTCTATCTTTGCTCATAGCTAAAGGATTATTTGAGATGGTGCACCTTGGATTCCTTATGGTTGGTCATACACATGAAGATATTAATGCAATGTTTAGCAAGTTCTTAGAGAGGTTACAAACATCACAAGTGCATACCTTTTTGGACCTTATGGAGCTATTCAAATTAAGCTCTTGCCTTTCTCCAACACCATATTTGATAGAAGAAGTCCTAGACTTTAAAGGATTCATTGATGGTTACTTATGCGATCAACATGTATGTTTCTCCATATATCTAAGGTAATCTAAGTTCAAATGTAGAAAATTGTTGCACATATCTTACACTATGAATTCTTGCATTCATGAATTATTAGAGATAATAAATCAATGCATTATACATTGACATCCATTCTCATCTACTACAAACTTGAGATACTTGCATCAGTGCTTCATCCTTGCCATTGAACATGTCACTTGTGGTAATAGACAAGGGTATCACTAGGCTCCTTGCTCTCTATATGGGCTTTACCCTCAGTGGGGTCACTAAATAATATGTAACCCTAGCACGTGGGTACAACAAGACTGGTTTTTAAAATGGTACTATTCACACAAATTTTACATAGATAAAGGGTTTATTTATTCATATTGAGATAAAAATCACATCTTCTAGTGTAATTTATTTTGAAAAATGATATATAAGTTGGGGTTTTTTAATTTCCCTTGAACGCACGTGTTATGGGTAATTTGTATAAAGTGACCCCTTGAGGGCTTTACTAGTACTTGGCCTTGTGGAAAAAAGATCTCTCAAGTGGATTGTGTGCTATTCGTGTGTCGATGTCCAATGAAATAATGTTTCTCAATTGTTGGGTTTCTAGAAAGAGTGGAGAGGTTGGCACTTCTTCATGGATGGGGACAAGGAGCATCACATTGTCTTCTAAAGGCCTTATATTGGCACTTTCATCATGTAAATTATTGAATTGATTATTTGAAAATTTTAGAAAGAATTTTTCATACCGTGACAATATTTGTAAGGCTTGAAGCATCCTTTTGTTTCCTTGTAGGGTCTTGTAGTTCACATGTTTGTAATCATCTGAATGTGTGCCTTATGCTGAATTGCTATTTGGTAATATAGCTACCAAGGCTATTGTCCCTCGTGTTGTGTGTTTTGCAGGTACTCTCCATCACCTCTCTCCACCCAAGTATGCCCTTCCATCCTACCCTTAATTCTTGTCTTCTATTTTGTTTATTTTATATGCATATGATTCCATCGTGTCATGCCTTGAGCATGTCAGGTCATGTGGCGTAGGAGTAGATTAATTTAGATTGATTCTTTTGACATTGGGCCTCCTAATATTACATTCCTACCCTTGGAAAGAGGGTTTAGGGTATATACATATGCCTCTATTCCCTTACCCTCCCTTCCCCTCTCTTCCCTCCCCTTCCCTCCCCTCTGTCCCCTTCCCCTTCCTGTCCCTATATTGCATAAGCATAAGCATATGCAATATGCATATGCATTTCACTTCCCTTCCCTTCCCTCTTCCCTTCACCTCTCATTTTCCCTTCCCTTCCCTTCCCCTCTCTCTCCCCTACCCTTTCCCCCTCTCTTTCCCCGTCCCTCCACCACCCTTTCCTCTTCCCCTCCCCTCTTCCCTCTTTCCTTTCCTTCCCTTCCCTTCTCTTCTCTTTTCCCTTTTTATGCATATTCATATGCATAAATGCAAAATGCAATATGCGGCCCCCTCCCTTCCCCTTCCTTTTCCATTCCCTTCCCTCTTCCCTTCCCCTCTTCCCTTCCCTTCTATTCCCCTCTATTTCCCCTTCCTTTCCCTATATTGCATATGCATTTCCCCTTCCCCTCCCTTTCCCTTCTCCTTCCTTCCCTCTTTCCCTTTCCCTTTCCCCCTCTCTTTCCCCTTCCATCACCCTCCCTTTCCCCTTCTCCTTTCCTCTTTCCTTCCCTTCCTCTTCCCTCTTTCCTTTCCTTTCCTTTCCTTACCTTCCCTTCTCCTCTCTTAGCTCTCTCTCAGTATAGGGAGTGAAGAGGATAGTCTGGATCTCCTCGAGAAGTGTATTTTTGGCTTAATATATACATGTATTTCTAGCTTCATACCATACAAACAGATGTTAAGGTACAACAAAAAAGGGTTAAGGTACAAGAAAAAGGGTTAATGATGCACAAAAAGGAGAGAGAGGTCATGGTTGGTATGTTTACTACCTAGTTGCTATATAGTAACTACAGCATACAAGTACATGATAGGAAGTCAACGGTGTGCTCTCAATGGCACACGTGGAGCTCTCTCTCCATGTAGGGATTACCGAGGATAGTTTGCATCTCCTAGAGAAGATGTGCGTGCAATTTGCGATGCGAGGCGACTCTTGCCTTGCTCCACATTGCATCCCAAGTATCCCTTGAAGGAGCTTTCTGAGCACGCATGATGCCATAGCTACAAGTAGGATGCATGCTATGATGACTCCAAACAAAAATAGTTGGGAGTCCATATGTACATAATATGAAAGAGGGAATAAGGGAGTGGGAATACGGCTAGCAAACGAGGGCACACGAACATGGAAAGAGGAAGGGGGAAAAAGGAAAGGGGAAAGAGAATAGAAGAAAGAGGAAGGGGGAAAGGGGAAAGGGGAAAGATAGGAAAGGGAAAGGGAATAGAAGAAAGACAACGAAGAGGATGGGAATAGGGGAAGGGGAGAGGAAGCAATAGACATAGTGCTATGCATAATGCATATGCATATTGGAAAGGGAAAGAGGAAGGGAGAATAAAGGAGGGGAAGGGAAGCGAAAGAAAGAGAAGGGGAAATAGAGGAAGGGAAAGGAAGGGATGGGAAATATGGTGATTCCCATGTCACATCCAAAGCTTTATGACCACCCAACTTTGTACGCATGTGGGGACAATCTATATCAAGATTCGTGCCAATTTTGGTTGCCATCTAATGAGGGACCAATGGATTTTTAACCATTTGATGTTGTTTTCCTTCATTTATGAGTAAAACGCATGTTTTAAGAGGTAAATATGGAGATCCCCATGCCACATCCAAATCCCAATGGCCACGAAACTTTGCACGCATGTGGAGACCACCTATCTCAAGATTCATGCAAAATTTTGTGGCTATCTAACCATGGGACTAGTATATTCTGCACCATTTGATGCCATCAAGGTTACTCCCTTATAAGTAATGATGAATGCATTGTCTAGAGATCTTTTCCATGAGCTAACGATTCTTGATTCATTGTGTCACATCATGATGACTATAGCTAAGTGCTCAAGTATGATTATATTTGCTAGCTTGATTTCTTACTTGTGGTTACGCATTGATTATATTTGCTAGATTGTTTTCTTCCTCATGGTTATGCATTGCCACATATTAGTTGGTTAAAGGCAAATTTAATGTGGCTCCAATGCATCCAGTGTTGGAAATGAGGGTGCAAGAGCTTGGACACAAGGCAATGGAGCAATGGCAAGAGCATTGTATTCATGTTAAGCAATAGTACATATATGTTGGCCCTCGGGTAGGAGGCTCTAGATTTACAATTATCTCCATGATTATCTCCATCAGAATGACCACCAATCTCTCCATCAACTAGACCACCAAGCCCCTGACTTATCTCATCACACCAAACTAGGTGACACCTGACTGATGAGTCCCTTGACACACCTACCACCTGTGCTACCACACACTCACACCAAGCCCTACACATGCACTGACTCTAGGCAAACACTGACCACATGACCATGTCCTCTAGGAACATCCCTTAGGACATTAATTTATTTCCAACACCCCTCTTAAATTGATGACCTTCTACCCTGACAGTAGACCACCATGTCTCACTTCAATTGCATTGGTAACACGTCATTTGGACACCCTAACTCCAACATGACCTCACTCCAAATTTGGTTACCTCGGTTTACAATAAGCAGGTCTCAATGGATTTGTGCCAGTGGGAGATTAACCTTTAAGACATAAGGACTAAGCACACATAACTACCTCAACATAAAATATATCATTTTAGGATGGACTATCCAAGGTAGAGCACCATGACTAACTCAAATTGAAAACATATCATCTTAGGATGGACTATCCATGGCAGAGCACCTTATTGACACCATCACACAATCCTAATTTAATTAGTAGGGCTAGTGCCCCCCTTGATGAAATCCACCTCATTGATAGAGGTCATGTAGAAAAGCAATCATGATGTAGACAAATGTTTAGTAAAGCAAAAGAAAAAGGAAGAATCAAAACTAATGTTCATCCCCACTACTATGCAAAGATACTATCCCCATGTATGGAAACAAAACTTTATGTTCATCTCATGTCTTCTACTAAGCCAACACAAAAAAGCCATTACGAAGAGCACAAGATATGATAGGTCAGTCATTAGTCGGTATAGCAGCTTTAGTATAGCAGCTTTAGAGAAGAAGAATGGACTTTAGCAGCTAAGAAAGCATAAGTCAAGAACTAATAACTTCATCTTGCTTATGGAGCATCTCTCTCAATTCGTTCCGGAGCGCTTCATCTTGCACCTTGTCTATATATCGCCTTGCGAATACGTTGTTTGTTGCTACTACTATTGACGATGGCTTATAGGTACGCTCGAGCAAACGACCCTTTTCCTTCATTCTAGCAATAACAGAGAATCTAGGCTTCAAATGCTTCTCCAGATTGCAGCTCAATAGGCTTGGGCAGCTGGCGATCTCGTTAATATCACGTTTCCATACATTGAGCATGTAGTCAAGTTTTTTGGCCAAAGACTCTTCGTTACAAGAAATTGCGAAGGCGCCCGTAAAATGATGTCGTTAACCTGTTCGCGAGTAAATCCGTGGGCTAATAGCAAATCCACTCGGGATTGTATCAGCTTAGGGGTTAAGCATGAGAGATTGAAAAAAGAAAAGTAGAACCGAGTTGATTTTGGGTCCACGCCCAGCTTGTCAAAGTATTCTAGCTTCTGGGCAACCTTTTCCAAGGATAGACTAAAGACTTGAGGATTTTGGACCATGTAATTGCAAATAGCTTCCCTAGAAAGGCCTCGCTGCTTCTCGAAAAGCTAAAAAACGGGCTTTATACATTTTCCGGGGTCAACAGTAAGTAGATTGGGATACCGGAAGAGAAGCTTTACCAAATATGCTTCACTGATTACGACAGACCGCAGAGAAGAGATCCGCGCTTGGAGCGTCTTCTGTTTGAAATTAAGCACGCGGCCGCACTTGTGGAGGGGAAGACCGACTCGGTCGAGGAAGTCGATCTTGCGCTGAAGGGTAGAGGTGCGAACAGTGAGAAGGTTGGGATGGGCGGAAACGAGGGAGGGGCCAAGGAGGCGGACTTTGGAAGCGAGGTTGGAGAGGGAGGAGGAGGAGAGGAAGGAGAAGGCGGAGGGAGAGAGGAGGCATTGGAAGAGGAGGGGAGGGGGGATGCCAGCGGAGGCGAGGAGGTGGAGCTTCAAGGGGAGGTCTGGGGGAGAAGGCTTACTAGTCTTAGCATTGCTTGGACGTCTAGGAGGAGGGAGTTGACGAGAAGATAAGGGTGGTGGTAATGAGCTTGTTGTTAAGATGCAACACCACGAAGAAGCCATCCCTCTCTGACACATCCCTAAGAGATCCCTCTCGAGTCTCCATCCTTAGCCCTTGTGTATCCTTCCTCCATAGCCTTTCTCTACATGAGACACTTTACCCACTCACAGGATTCCCCTTCTCTCTATGAGACAATTCCATGATTGGACAAGTAGGAGGTGAGTTTCTCATCGATTATACTTCCTCCATAGCCCTTCTGTATATGAGACACTTTACCCACTCAGAGGATTCCCCTGAGACAATTCGATGATTGGACCAATAGGAGGTGAGTTTCTCATCCATTAGGCCGGCAATGCGTGCACATCTCATTACACACACACACATGCGCACACACGCAGCCCATGACCAAACCTTCCAGCAACCCCATGCCTTGCCCTTGCAAAGCCCTTCTGTGCATAGCCAAGCTTAAATTGTAAAACCATTGTGTTGGGCGGTTGTTGGGCAGTGTGTAACGGTGGGCCGATGGGTGGGCACTCAATTTTTTAAAAGCCACAATGAGCAATTAGTGTGTAATGAGGGGCACCCATTCAAGACTTCCCAAGGCTCTTTTTTGGGTGCCCACATGTTGCACTTTGCTTGGGCATCCTTTGGCAGTGTGTAAATAACATATATATGTATGTATACATATATATATATGCATGTATACATATATATATGTATACATACATATATATATGTATAGAATGTATATATACATATATACATATATATGTATATGTATACATACATATATATGTATATATACATATATATGTGTATATACATATATATATATGTATATGTATACATACATATATGTATATGTATACATATACATATATAGTGTAATGCATTAAAGATGCCCTTGGAAAGTGGAAAACAAGGGGCACATGCAAGTAACTATTCGGTTGTTAGCAATGCCAATAAAATGAAACTCTACATTGTTACTTCTTGGGCATTGAGGTTATTAGATCCCCGAGTGGGATATGGCTGTTGCAAAGGCAATACGGTTTGGACATGCTGTCCAAATATGGGATGACAGGCTGTAAGCCTATTTCTATTCCATTGGAGCAGAATGTGAAGCTCAATGCAGAGACAGGTGAGCTTCTTGAAGATATTACTATGTACAGGCGCATAGTAGGTAGCTTGATTTACATGACTATAACCAGACCAGATTTGAGCTATGCTGTGGTGCTGGTGAGTCAGTTTATGCAGGCACCGAGGAAGCCACATTTGGATGCAGCTAGGCGCATACTGCGGTATGTGAAGTCCACATTACATTATGGACTGTTTTATGAAGCTGGGTGTGCATTACAGGTACATGGATACACAGATGCTGACTGGGCTGGTAGTGTCTCAGACAGGAGATCTACTAGTGGTTTTATGTTTTCCCTTGGGAGTGGTGCCATTAGTTGGAGCAGCAAGAAGCATCCAACAGTTGCCTTGTCGAGCACAGAGGCTGAGTACAGGGGTGCAGCAATGGCTGCATGTGAGGTAGCTTGGTTACGGAAGCTACTTGCAGATATGGGACAGTCAATTCATGCAGCAGTTGTCATTCATTGTGACAACATTAGCAGCATCATGCTTGCTAATAACCCAGTTTATCATGCTAGAACGAAGCACATTGAGGTGCATTATCACTTTGTGAGAGAGAAGGTTCTAGCAGGTGAGATTGATCTTGTCTATGTCAGCACTGAGGAGCAGGTGGCTGACATTTTTACGAAGGCATTGGGTACCGAGAAGCTTCACAGATTTAGGAGCTTGCTTGGTGTACGTGAGATGGATTTGAGCTTGAGGGGGAGTGTTGAGATATCAAGCTCTATCCCCGATATATCTCCTGGATGACTATCATTTATGTCACCGCCTATGTTAGTTGTACTCGTGGTGTAGTTAGACTACCACATATGTTTTTGGTTTGGGTTCACATATGAACCACGTATTCTAGGGTTTGACATATAGGGTATTTCCCTCTTCTATTGTATTATTATTGGTGTGTGCAAAAGTGAAGAAAGGCTTCACCCTCCAACCTTGTGTCCTTTCTCTTTTGTGTGTTGTGAAGAAAGCTGAACTTGAGTCTCCTATCTCTCTCCCTTATTCTTTACACTGAGCATATGCTACATAACAAAGAGTTGCTCATTTTTGTCTTTACTCAATGATGCATAGTTGCCCATTTTTGAGGTCATACTACCTTTTACGATAGTCCTTCTTCATGTGGCCTGGTTTTCCACAGTAATAGCAGTCAATACTGCAACTTGCATCATTGTTTCTTTTCACTTTGCCATGGCCTCTCTGGCTCCCCCTGCCTCTAGAGCTACCGTGTCCACCTCCATAATTCTGTTGATCTTGCTGGTTCTGATTTCCAAACCGTCCTCCTAAATGGCCACCTCTATCTCTACCTGTACCTCTGACTCTACCTATATCTGAATAAAAATAGACTCATTTGAATTTCCACTTGAAGGGCTAGTTCCCATTTCTTTGTTCGTCACTTATCAAAAGAGAAACCAACTCCTAAAAATCAAGAAATGTCTCTCAGACTCCAATAGATATCTGAAATTGACGATACTCCCTATTGAGACCATTCAAGGTCACAGACACCAAGTCATCATCATCGATGGGTGCACCAATAGAAGCAAGTGAATTTGCAAGCTTCTTTACCTTCATGGAGTAGTCACTGATGTTCAGATTCTCCCTTTGCACATTATGCAACTCTTGCTTGAGTTGCATTTTCCGTGCCTGCATATTTGTGCTATACAATTTGGACAATGTGTCCCATGCATCCTTAGGTGTCTCTACATCTTGAATGTGAACAATCATAGCATCAGAGATGCTGATAGAAAGCCAGTACATAACCTTTCTAGCTCTCTCATGTCAAGTATTAAGAGCCTGCACTTGTGCTGCAGTTGGGCTATCTAGAAGAACAGGTTCTTGTTCATCTCCTATGATGAAATCCCAATAGCCTTTACCCATCAAGAAGTTGGAAATTCTAAACTTCCAAGCCTGGTAGTTGTTTTTGTCCAACTTCTCACTCACAATCTGCATGAGACTATCAGAGGCCATCTCAATCAACTACAACCAACAACTTGCAATTGCAAAAAGAGAGATTTTGCCTCACGAGGGCAAGTAACACAGTTTCTACAAATGTAACCTTCCCTCACACAAATGGCCAAAGACATAGGTCTACACCTGATGCTTGAAACTAGCAACCACACAGTCACTTCAAGTGACGTTTATGCATAGACAGGCATTTGCCACTACTCTGTGCTTCTCAATGTCTCTACATTAAAGGCTCTCCCAACATAGTGATTCCTCATATACACATCCAAAAATGGCCACTCCTTCCGAGTGCCTCCTGCAAACTTGTGATGCAAAAATGGGGCTCGAAATGGCTTCGAAAACCAAATTTTTATGACTTAAATTGCTATGCAATTTGTTTTGACTAGGTAATGCTTCCCAAGCTCTGTGTCAAAGGTCACCCCAATCACAAGTAGTGCACCTTGCACTCACAGCTGTGTACCTATAGAGAATGCTCACAAAAGTCCGAATGGAAAAGAGGCAAAGCTCCTCTTACCTAGGATTTCGTGAACTCTACCTTGTTGCTTGAACTCCTCGCCACCAACTAGGCTCTGATACCATGAAAAGAACATAGGAGAGAGGGAGGAGTCTTGCTTGCAACTATCTTAATAGCAACACAAGGAAGAAGACACACAATATGGAGGCTAAAGCTTTCTTCTTCTTACTTGCAAATGCCACACAACTACTATACATAAAAGAGGGGTATACCCAATATATCTAACCCTAGAGTACATGGTCCATAGTGTGAACCTAAACCATACATACGTGGCAAGCTAACTATGCCACGACTACCACACACAAGAGTAGATGTAATACATTTATTATTTGATGGTGATGTAACACCCACAACCAACCATGCTCGTGACATAAATGACAATCACCTAGGCGTCACATGTGCGGTTGAGCTTAATATCTCAACAATCCACATGACTTAAAAACCATAATTGTAGTACCCAAGCTCTTTTAAACCAATACAAGGTCAAATTTCAACATAAATCCTAATGTGTGGTAGAGATACATATTAATATGTGGTGTTATATGATCCTAGAAGGCTTAGAATGTTTCTACTTGTCGATGCCATAACTTTCGCCACAAAACTCGGATTGAGCTGATGTAAAAACAAAAAATTGTAGTACTAAATCTATCCTACACACTTACAAGGTTAGCTTTGAACATTAACCTTGAGGGGTTCTAGAGACCACGTATTGATACACGGTGTAGAATGATTTCAAAAGACTC